>NW_021134441.1:0-1070 GCF_004193835.3 Ostrinia furnacalis | reverse complement strand
AGATTTAAAATCATCATGTTAATTCACTTTAAGCACTGTTCTTGGACACTTAAATTTTGCAGTGTTATTTTTGACATTTTTGTTTTTTCCTACTCTATCTTTTCTATATAGTTAGAAAGGAACGGCATTCGTTCTTTCATTCATCCATTCATAGAGTGTGAAGTTAGATACGTTAACATGTTCACCAACATGACATCACAAAACCATCGAATTATCGCTGGCGAGTAAAGTATACGGTAATTGAACTCATGCTCATGGTATGATTTTAGTGCAAACTTCATCGATCCGCGTTTAAACTCTATCGACTGTAGTATACGAATACAAGTTTTCGATGGCAACTCATGGTAGAGGCACAGAACTGTCCTATCCATGACATTGACAGCGGGGCGCCACCGTCAATACCGGATCGCTGGTTCCGATTTTTGCCATGTTGGAAACCATATAGTTGAACGATGGTAGCGCCCCCCTGTCATTGAGTTTGGTGGGACAGTTCAGCGTGGGTCATCTCTACCATGAGTTGCAATTTTCAAAGATGTCATCGAAAAATACCTTAGCTGTCACAGTAACGTAACTCACTGGCTTATTGACGTGTGAAAAGCAAAATCAAATTGTGGTTTTAGGTCATTTTAGGTGTTTTCTCTATTAAATTATGTCGGAAAGAAGTTTATTACAATGGAACATGTTATCAGCATGTGGGCAAACCTCCCACTAGGTGGACCGACGATCTGGTGAAGGTCGCGGGAAGAACCTGGATGCGGGCACATTGTGGAGATCCTTGGGGGAGGGAGAGGATGCTGCGTTTGCCAGGGATATGCGAGGGAATTGTGTCGTGCGAAGATGTCTAGCTGTGCTGTGAAAATGTGTGCGGGTTACCACCAAAGCTGTGCGAGGAAAATGTATCGTACGAGGATGTGTAGCAGAGATTTTAAAATGCTCATTAGTGTTGTACAGCCTGAGCCTTTTCTACCAGAGATGTGCTGACCGAGGCGAGGTAAATGAAGCGATTCTATTGGTTCTTTACAAACACATCCTTCGCTACGCATCCTCGCACATCTCTGGTGGAAACGCAG
>NW_021134440.1:0-605 GCF_004193835.3 Ostrinia furnacalis | reverse complement strand
CCCACCTTAGGAATGCGTGTGCGCTCCGCGCAGATTTAAAAACCAATTATGTGTGAGATTAAATTTAGGGTTCATTATATTAGTTAATTTAATTATCTTGTAGCATTAAGATTTAGTTTTAAGTAAATTAGTATTAAGAGTTATTGTTAAGTTTTATATTATTAAATTAAGTATATTTTTAATTTATTACGTAGTTTTATTTTATTATGCTAATTTTATTTCTAATTTAAGATTAACGTTAGGACACGTCTCTGCGTAGTCCATAACGTTACAAGCTTCAATCCCAAAAAGGCGCCTGGGGTGGACGGTCTGACGGCGGACATTTGTAGAGCGGCGATCAACCACAATCCAGAGTTATTCCTGGGATTTGTCAACAAATGTCTCAGTTTTTCCCACTTCCCTACAGCATGGAAGGAGGCGGTGATAGTAATTTTGCCCAAACCCGGCAAAGATGACTACGCAACTCCCAAGTCATACCGGCCGATTGGCCTTTTGCCGGTTCTTGGGAAGATATGGGAGAAGATGTTGATCCGGCGTATAAGATGGCACACAGCGGACAGTTTGTGCAAAAGGCAATATGGCTTCACTCCGCAGCGCAGTACCGA
>NW_021134439.1:0-2235 GCF_004193835.3 Ostrinia furnacalis | reverse complement strand
CCTATGTTATTCCGATTAATTTAGTTGCGGGTCCAATGACAGTTTAACTTTCCCCCGGGACAAACTTGACCTTCATTGGTTGGGGTTTTACGGCGGTCAAGCTGTAGATCCTGGCTACACAGGAGTTGCAGTGGTGGGAACGAGAGGTGGGAATAGTCCCTTTTAATAAAAAGCAGCAATAAATTTCCTCATAATCGAAATTTACTGCTACTTTTGGTGGCATTTATCTACGATTTTTAAAATAGTCCGTAGAAGGTTGCGGACCCTCATAATGCTCACGGACGATAGGTTAAAAGACACAGCAGCAGTTAACAGAACAATCGCCTCTGTGGTCTAGTGGTAAGATCACCTGCTTCAGACGCAGAGGTCCCGGGTTCGATTCCCAATGGGGGCAGATTTTTTTTGTTCGGTTTGGTTGGTGGTACGGCTTGTTCTAAGCCCGCCTGGCTGGCTACCACCATCTTACCTAAGTCTGTCGCCATAACAATGTTAACAGCATGTTTGTGCTTTCAAACGTGTCCCAATATACACGTAATTTTACCCATACCACAGCTTCATTTTTGTTTGAAGTTCGTTCTATTGGCTAAGTTTCGGAATTCAGTATATTCTACATCTACAGCCCAGAGAGCCCGCTTTTCGGTCAGTCCTATCTTCGCGTTTGAGCGCCCGATCAGATAGCCCTCGTCAGTCCCTCTGGCGAATGTATCTGATGCTGGCACCCTAAAATATTAACATACAGGGTGGTTAGAATCGGAAAAGTAGGTTATCAGGGGAAACATCTATGAAGAAAATTTTCATAATTTCTTGTTCTGTAAATTACTTACTATATTTTGGTGTAATTGTTTAAACAGACACTTATTATAATAATTTAGCGCTTAAAAACCCTAGTAAGAAAGTTTGGTGCATAGCTAATATGTCAGAATTTCACATAAGCTAAAAGTACTATTAAAAATAACACTTAAGATTTCGTTTTTACAGTCATTCTCTACAACAATCCAACCTCATAGTAAAAGATTTCAACCCAACAATTAATATATCATAGTCCAAGTATTGTATACTCACAAAACTACAAATTAAATAACAAAACCATAGGTAATTGAACTTATCAAGATCCGTATCAATATTTCAAACAAATCAAATTATAGAGCGTCAAAAATAAACAATACTCGTAATACTCAGAAGTAATTAAGACAAAACAATAACAATGTAAAAATTAGGAACGTGATAATGGAATTGATTAAGCGCCCTTCGGCTAAGCGCTCTCAATTAAAGGGAGAGGTCATTAAAATTTTCATTCAAAACATTTTCAGTATTAACGTGCCGTGAGCCCCCACTGTAGGATGTAGAAACACCATGATACTAGCATCGGACAAGCCACATTGGAATTAAAGAAAAGATAAGATTTTAAACTTTCGCGTTCCATTTCAATTAAAATAGAGAAACACGGGTCGCGTTGAAACCCGATTTTGATCGTTCGATAATGTGTTTGAAAATCTGCCATTATCAACATTTACGTAACCCGGTCTGGGCCCACTTGTGTCTTTAAGATTTTTTATTAAAAAGAGCAAGGTCTCCTAATACAGGTATTTAAACTTAAATGGAAGCATTAAGAAAAATAAAAGATGTTTAATTTTCATTGTAGGTACTAGGTGAACAAAGCAAAACTACAAAATGTATCCACCCCTTCTATCCAGAATATACTCGAAACTAGTTTGAATACAAACACAAAACAAAATGAAGGGTCAGTTCTTAAAAATCCTTGAGAAAAACCTTTCACGAATTCAGACATTCCCCTTATAATACAAACTCATGGTATCCATACAGCGTGTAATCTCGGCGCCTCCTGTAAGTCCGTTTAATTATAATATGCCGCGAAAGAAAACAGCTCCTGCGCCGGCCAACACCTTAAGAGCCGGATTACACCGGTTTATTCCGCTTTAAACTAGTTCTGTGCGGTTCCGTGAAGCCATTTTCTGGGGGGATGTGTCGACGGGATTGGCTTTAATATGTAACTACCTGTGCTTATTCTGTGATCCGTGGTATAGGGTAGTATTTTGTTGTTGTGTTAGTTAACTGAATAAAATTTTGATAATAGGTACACGCAAATGAAAAAAAAAGGTTACTACTTTTGTGATTGCCGTATGTTAGTAATTCATTTTATTACTATTATAACTCCATATACGCTCAATAACCGTTTTTGTCATTTCATTAAGAATGATCTAGCCGGATTACTAA
>NW_021134438.1:0-1039 GCF_004193835.3 Ostrinia furnacalis | reverse complement strand
TTATGGAAAACCTTGAAAGAGGCCTTTGTCCAGCAGTGGACGTCATTTTTGGCTGAAACGAACGAACGCATTCTGAGCAGTAGTCATGGTAGGTTAGGTTCCTATACTATCCTAAGAATTATTGATTACCTACATGGCCAACATACCTATTCAGCATCTTTGGGAAGCGAAAAAAAAGATAAATCTGGTAGATTTATTTTCGAATTTAAACACCCGAACGCCGCACAATAATATTTCTTTCTCTTTATGTCCATTTTTAAATAACTAATACTTCGATCAAAGAATTAGGTACTACAACGCACGCCAGCGTCCTGACGCACGGTGGGCTGATATTAGAGCTTCATAGACTTAGCGTCGCTCAAAAATCAAGTGCCAAATTTTGTAAAAATAACTACGCCAATGTGTTCCTTTGCCAAAAGAAATATTTTATGTTATGTAACTTTTCTTGATAAAGTTATTATTTAATAAGTTATTGACAATAATTACTTTTTTTTTGTATGGAGCTCAACATTTATTTTTATTTTATTCGTTAATTCTTAAGCTTTCTTAATACTGTTAATTATGAAAAATCTAAAACGTTAAAATAACGGTATCGTTGTGGCCAATGAGTTGCTGTCATAGTGACATTGACAATACGTCAATGTCACGCTAGCATCAAACGTTAGAATAGAGGGACGCGCGGAGACGACTCCGCGCGTTTTTGTGCTAAGTGATGAATTGTATCTAAAATAAGGCAATATAATGTGAAAGATGAGTATCCAGTGTTTTATTTATGAGAATAGATCGACCGGCCTCTAATAGTTCAGAAGTGAGATCTGAAACCTATGATAGTAACGTGATTTCAAAGTGTTCCAGGTGACCAATGTTTCGTGTTATTTGTCACGAATGTTATCACAAAACGCCCACGATTCTATGGTTATAATTGAATATGATGAAGAGAGAATGTCAAGGAAATCACGCTGACAACTGTGTGAGATGCAGAAAAGTATTTAAGTACGAGAAATGATGACGCAAATTATGAAGATACTCCCTCCGTAAC
>NW_021134437.1:0-1103 GCF_004193835.3 Ostrinia furnacalis | reverse complement strand
CAGATGCAGCAGATGTCAACGGATTTAAAACTGGAGTTGATGTGACTCCTTGTAGACTTGAGTGTCTAGAGCGTCCCTTCCTCCACCATGCGTAAGAATTTTCACAAAAATACTGTCTAAGGTCTGTAGCTAAAGGTCTAAGCCGTAAGATAGAAGAATCTTATAGCCAAAAAGATGGCAGATGCAGCAGATGTCAACGGATTCAATACTTGGAGTTCATGTGACTCCTTCTAGACTTGAGTCTCTAGAGCGTCCCTTCCTCCACCATGCGTAAAAGTTTTCCAAAAATACTGTCTGAGGTCTGTAATAAAAGTCTAAACTGCAAGATAGAAGAATCTTTTAGCCAAAAACATGGCAGATGCAGCATATATCAACCGATTTAAGACTGGACTGGCACCACCTTGCAATGTCATGTCATGGCAAGCTTTTTGCTGCGGTAATGCACTCCAGGTAACCGTGTGTGATGCTTATTGCTCATAGTGATTTTCGATACAGAGCCCCGTACATACGTTATACATAAATTATGGAAAGAAAACACCCAGACCAATACAAACAAATATGTATGCAATTTTAGTATGATATTTTTATTTATTAATAAACAAAAAGACTGAACAAAATTTTAAAAAATCTCAAAAAATTTTTGACCTCTTATTTGTCGATAAAAATAGGTCTAGTTTCATCTATTTTCATATGTACACTTTAACGTGACTCACACTGTATTAATATTGATATCAAAACGTTGAACACGAGCCGGTGTTCTCTTTTATGGTATTTGTTAGTATTAAGGTTACATTATGAAATAATCACTGATAAATGTGATTAATTTATCACTTTTACTAAGCCTGTCGGTAATTATTCATAATAACCGGCGATTATTCATAATTTTCAATTTATCACATTAACCGTAACATACAGTGTGAGTCACGTTAAAGTGTACATATGATAATTAACTTTTTAAAAAAATAAAACCGACTTCAAATGCGTGAACACAAAAAAAACTAAAAATTAAAAATATTGCGTATAAAAAAGTTCATCCCCAATTTTCCACCCTTGGGGGTGAAATATTTTCTTCAAATTCGCATGAAACCACCCTTTTGAAAATA
>NW_021134435.1:0-2146 GCF_004193835.3 Ostrinia furnacalis | reverse complement strand
CCTCTACGCGTTTATGAGGAAATGGGTAGTAAGTTTAAAATTATTTAAAAAATATATATTACTAGCTGACGCGGCGAACTTTGTTCCGCCTTAATGGCAATAAATAAGCAGCCTTTTTTTTATTTCGAACGGGATAAAAAGTATCCTGTGTCCTTCTCCTGGCTCTAAACTACCTCCCTGACAATTTTCAGCTAAATCGGTTCAGCCGTTCTTGAGTTATAAGTGGAGTAACTAACACGACTTTCTTTTATATATATAGATGTGATGTAACTAAAAATTTATGGTTTTCGTAATCTTTATCTATGCTATAAGACGTTGCTTCGTACCAAATTTAAAGATTCTGAGTTCACGGGAAGTACCCTGTAGGTTTTGATTCCCTTGCAAGTGTCGAAAATTTGCGGCATAAACGGCTGTATCTTTTGATTGCGTTGGCTTAGAAGTTTGATTTTTTCACAACTTCAAGGGACAGTAGACCTGAGTAATTGATATAAATTTCAGCTTCATACCTCCACGCGTTCCTGAGAAAAAGGGTCTTGACAGACGGACGGACGGACAACAAAGTGATCCTATAAGGGTTCCGTTTTTTCCTTTTGAGGTACGGAACCCTAAAAACGCCGGTTATAGTTATAGTCACGGTTAAAATAAGGTGGTGCAACTCTGCTGTACACTAGCTGTGTCTGCGACTACGAAGTACACGTGAAAATCGTATGATTATTTTTTCCCGTTTTTGCAACATTTTTAGTTGATGCTCCACTCCTACTTATTGTTCGTAGCGTGATGTTATATTATAGCCAATAGCCTTGCTCAATAAAGTAGAAGCGATTTTGAACTGGTAGTTCCTGAGATTAGCGTGTTCAACCAAACGAACAAAATAATATAATCCGGGCCTCTTCAAGGCGAGAGTGAATAAGCATTAACAGGGCAGATATGTACCATCCTAGACTGCATCCCACTTAACATCAGGTGCGATTGTGGTCAATACCTGCCTTGTTATGCATAAAAAAAAAACTCTTGCGCTTTAGAAAATTAAATACTTAAAGTATGGATAGAAAACATCCAGATAATAATTAATATGTTTATGTACAGACATGTTTGTATTATATGTAGCGCTCACCGGCTACTTATTTTATGGGAAACCAATATTATTTTTATTTGTATTTTACTTCTATGTTAAATTCTACCAGTGGCGTAGCGTGGCTTTTCGCCGCCCGAGGCCGTCCGGAAATCCGCCGCCCTTTATTTTCATTATAAATATTTTAAAGTTTAAATATTATATTGAATGGACTTCAGGTACACTATTTACCTTATTTGTTGAAAGTCAAAATAAACTACCACGCACTGCTTCAGAAGGAAAATACATTAAAGAGAAGCAATTGCTGGAAACCCACAGGAAGTTTGATTTTCTTAAATAGCTCAGCTTTATTATGTAACACTAGGTGTATAACAATAAACAATAATAACAAGCATTTAAGTATTTATTTGTCAATTGAGAGTAAATATTATCTTAAATTATATTTGTATGGTGCTCATTGAACTTAGAAGGAACAACATAATATGTGCTTAATATTATTAAGGGTTGTACCCTAGCTAACCAGCGCCACCATATTTTTTCTTGATTACTTTTGTTATAGACCGAAATTAAAAAAGTGGTTTGAAAAATGTATAATATGTATCGAAGCTATTTTTTTTAAATAAGTAATTTGTTTGAATTCATTAGATATTTGCAGCAAGTTACAGATTTAATTACTGCTAAAAGTTACCATTTTAGCTAATTTTGTATTTCGAACTTGCAGAATATAATAAATACACGGTTTTAAAAGTAGTTTAGATATGGCTTTAACTATTTACAAACCACTTTTTTATTTCGGTTTGTAACAAGAGAAATCACGAAAGATTATCTGTGGCGCAAGTTTTAGAGGGGTAAGTAAGCTCCTTAAATATTTTTGTTACTATTACTTTAAAAAATAGATTAAAAATGCACTCTTCGTGCTTTTTTCAAAGCAAAATCTTTTACACAATCGTCGATATCAAATTGTATCTCATTTTCAATTGCTAGTATAGCTAGATTTGTTAGTCTCAACGTAGACATAGTCGACCTTTTTTTTCTTGTTCATGAAATGTTTTTTTTTCTTATCCGCCGCCCCCA
>NW_021134434.1:0-1107 GCF_004193835.3 Ostrinia furnacalis | reverse complement strand
GGTAAGTGCCCCCTACTTCGGTATATTAAGGCACTTACGACTTTAACATTTTATTTAAAAATAACCAAGCATAATATCAATATGAAAGCTTTTGTATGCTAAACTTTGGTCTTTTGACAGTAACTTAATACATAAATTATAGTTATATAGTTTGAACTTTTTTTAATATTAATTGTTCTGTGGACCTCTTGTTTGGATCCTGTTTCGTGATAAAATTTTGCTCTGATTCTAAGTTCGTGAACTCATGTCCCCTATTTCGGGATAAGGTTTTATGGATCGAGTTAGGATATTTTAATAATGATTAAGGGTTTAATAAATTTAAAAACGGAAATATACATTTAGAATAAATTAATTGTGTGAAAATTACGATATTACTTACCTGAAATATTTATGAGAAATAATGTGAGTCTAGCTAGGTACGTACTAGGGCATGTAATATCGGAAGGTTTTCAATTCCGATATTGGATTCTGATATTAGATCTCAATATCGGAATTCCGATATTAATATCGGAATTGAGTTCATGTGCTATAAAATTAATATTTGGTTATATTTTTACGTTATGGGCATCCATTGCATTTGGTTTTTCATGTGACAAGAGGCAAACCAGCAGACGGATCACCTGATAATGAATGGTTACTGATAATGAGCCTAATATATGGACTAGAAAATAATCAAAGTGTTTTGGTAAAATCACAGGTATCAAAGAAACTTTTACTCCTTCATTATATTACCCTGTTTTATGTTGGTGGAACGAATTTTAGAATCATTCAAATCACGTGTTACAAAAATTGTAGAGAGTGGTAAAAAACTTGAATATGCTTGTAATTTGTTCCTTT
The DNA here is from genome assembly GCF_004193835.3 of Ostrinia furnacalis. Classification (NCBI taxonomy): domain Eukaryota; kingdom Metazoa; phylum Arthropoda; class Insecta; order Lepidoptera; family Crambidae; genus Ostrinia; species Ostrinia furnacalis. Next base: position 270 of record NW_021134434.1, on the reverse strand, counting down.
TTGATTATCGATGTACAACTCACAAAACCACAAACCATCAAAATCAAAATCAAAAATATTTATTCAGTTTAGACCACAAGTGGCACTTATGAACGTCAATAGAAAATAATAAAAAAAAGAAAAGGTAGCCCTTATGGGGCACTTTACATGTCTCCTTATCTTTTGGTTTCTTCTTCATCATCATCATCATGTCAGCCATAGGATGTACACTGCTGAACACAGGCTCTGATGCTGATTTTCACAATGGCTGGTTGGTGGCGGCCTGCATTC
>NW_021134433.1:0-708 GCF_004193835.3 Ostrinia furnacalis | reverse complement strand
TTAAACCCGCTTGGGCCTGATTCGAGTACTTTTATCCGAGAATAATTCCTGGTATAACTGGCACATTGACAGTTTCAGAATGGGAAATATGTCAAAATGTAGAATAACGAACGATTTATTCTGAGATTAATAATTACTCTTGTCTGGTCGAATCCACCCTTAATAGGGTAACTTAGTTACAGGATGTGGTATAATGTAGTTACTTAATAAACCTGTCACGAATGATACTTTGCAGACAGCCTCCCTTAATCAAAAATCAAAATGTAATACTTGTGTTATTTTGTGTTCAAAAGTATAGTGAACTGATATTTATAAAAACTGTCTTTCACAGAAAAACCTTATCGAGTGCGTCTCTGTTTCAAAAACCGGGATAAAAACCTATGTCCTTTCCCGGGACTCAAACTATCTCTATGCCAGATTTCATCAAAATCGGTTCAGTGGTTTAGACGTGAAAGAGAGACAGACAGACAGAGAGTTACTTTCGCATTTATAATATTAGTATAGATTTCCTAAATATGACTTCACTACACTTTTAAACACAAACAGCTTTGGCGGCTCCAAAGCGTCTTGAAACCTTACGGGAACACTTGTTTTCACGAATTCCATAAAAAATCAATAGAATTATAAAACATCTATGTTTTATTGTTAGAGTTATATTCCACTTGACATAGGTACAAATAAGCCTTAGAGGAATGTGTTTCCCATTAA
>NW_021134432.1:0-1040 GCF_004193835.3 Ostrinia furnacalis | reverse complement strand
GCAGATCCCTGCACTTTGTCATCATTACAAATGAGAAGTAAGTATAATAAAAAAATCTGAAATGAAATATAGATCTTTATCATAGCTGGGCACCGTTAATCATATAGTTAACTTCGTTAATCGTTAAACCGTTACTAAAAAAATTAACTTCGTTAAACGTTAAAACGTTACATTTCGGAAGATTTAACGCAAGTTAACGTTAATCGTTAATCCGTTAACACGTGATAGTAAAACGATAAAAAAAATGCATATTCCTTTTAAGTTTGCGCTACAAGCTTTCGAAATTATTTGAACCTTGCATAAATAAGTACAATTATTTTTGTATTAGTACAACTGCATTTCAGAATAAAAGCTTGTTTAAAAAAAAAGATTTTTTTATTATAAATTTATTATACACTTTTTAGTTGTATCTCAATCTCAGAGCCTTGGTACTATTACAATACAATTTAGCACTAAAGTGCTCGAAAAGACAAATCCAACAAACCCAAACTCGATAAGTTTCCACCGTTTCGTTTAGGAATTCCTATAGCCACCTCCTGACTCCATCATCAGGACCCTGGACATCGTTCGTTCGTTCGTTCGTTTCAGCCAAATGACGTCCACTGCTGGACAAAGGCCTCCTCCAAGGCTTTCCACAATGCACGGTCCCGCGCTGCCCGCATCCAGGCTCTTCCCGCGACTTTTACGAGATCGTCGGTCCACCTAGTAGGAGGCCTGCCCACGCTACGTCTTCCAGCCCGTGGTCGCCACTCGAGAACTTTTCTGCCCCAACGGCCATCGTCCTGGACATCATTTAGTACTAAAGTACTCAAAAAGACAAATCCAACGAACCCAATCTCGATGCGATTCCGCCGTTTCATTTAGGAGTTTCTATGGCCACCTCCTGACTCCATCATCAGACCAACTCATTGGTACCATAACATTGTATTGTCATCGTACTTACATAAGTATACCAAATATCAGCTCAATCGGTTGAGGAGTACTGGTCTTAAATTCAGTAGTGAATAAATAAAAAAATTGCAAGTCGTTGCGTTGGTGAT
>NW_021134430.1:0-664 GCF_004193835.3 Ostrinia furnacalis | reverse complement strand
CGAAACTAAAAAAATTTTTTTCTAATACAACCGTGCTCACCCTATTATTTATTCGCAAGGTTACTTTATATTGGAGCTGACTGTACTTAACGGATTAAACATCTTCAGGGCGGTGTGACCTTGTACTGTGCCCTTAGACGCAATGCAGATTCCCTACAAAGGTGTGCTATAGATTAGTTGGGGCTCATTTTTGCTCGTTAGCATAAAGATAATAATATAATTAAATTTAATTGTGACAAAAAGATAGAAAGTCACCAGCAGCGTTTACATAGAAAGGTATACTTACTGTTAGCCAAATCAAATCAACTTTATTCGTATAAATGTGGGTAAAAATTATGAAAAAAAAAAAGAATATGGAAAAAAAGCACAAATACATTTACAATCACTAGCATACAAATATTTTATGGTATCAAATTAATATTCAAATGTCAAAACTTGATATAATTCACAGTACAATTCAAACAATACAATACATTCGCCACACACACATACCAGTGGAACTCATACTATAGTCATATTAGGTACCGATATTGTGTCAATCAATACTCAATTGCTGTAAAATAAATCTTCGAGTTGATTGAATTTCAAGTAGATTGAAGTCAATTCACATTATCTACTTTCTTTAATTGAATGATCAAACGAACTTACCAAGTGAAGTTCGATC
>NW_021134429.1:0-890 GCF_004193835.3 Ostrinia furnacalis | reverse complement strand
AAAATAAAAACAAAAGATTTCGAAGTAAAATAAGCATTTTAGTTAAAATTAAAATTGTCTCTACCTGTAGCGGAGAATAATGTTGTGGCAGGCCTTTGTTCCAACGATCATAGCAAAAGTTGTGATAGGGATAGAGACATGCGATTTTTGGTTTTACAAAGATAATACGATAGAAAATAATACAAAGTAAAAAAAACCACCGGTTATAGGGGCATTTTTTGGAGAAATTTATAAAATAACCAAAAAAACACGAATTTTTAAGCAGATTTTTTTCAAAAAATATCATTTTTTATTATTTGTTGGCATTTTTTGTGTATTTTATGTATTTTTTTAGTATTGCCTGTTGTTTAGCAATATTACTGTTTTTATTTTATCAGGATATACCGCTTAGTTTAAAAGTTATTACGTTTTCTTTACAATAAGTAATTTGAAGAAAAAAAAATCTATAAAAAATTAAAAAAAAATCTCAAAAATTTTTTGGCCTCTTTTTTGTCGATAAAAATAGGTCTAGTTTCATCTATTTTCATATGTACACTTTAACGTGACTCACACTGTATAATATAGATAGACTAGCTTTGGTCGCCCGCTACGCGGGCTACAAAAGCTAGATCTGCGATGCTGGCCGCTCCGGGCTTCGCCCTACGCGGCGCTCGGCCTGCGGCCTCGCATTCGGAGCTCGGCCTTCGGCCTCGCAAAAATTACACGGGGCGTTTATCGTTCGCCGCAAGGCTCTTTTGCTTTTTTGACGCAACACAAGTAAATCTATGGCGACTGTGGGGATTTGGACCATCGCTCGGCCTACGGCCTCGCCTTTCTGTCTGTCACTGGGCTCTAGTCCTTTTTTACGCATCAAAAATTAATCTATGGCGACTCACAGGCTTTAAACTATA
>NW_021134428.1:0-892 GCF_004193835.3 Ostrinia furnacalis | reverse complement strand
ATTGAGAACCACTGTATAAACTCACTTCTCTTTTGGATTCCGATCGAACAACATCAAAATTGTAACGTCTCAAGAATACAACGAAATAAGCAGTTTCCGAGTTTTATTTATAAAATTCCATCGCGTCTTCAAGGCGCGAACACCTCAATTACAGGTATAGGTACACAGCATTTCTTTTTGCAATGTTAGGGTAATTATACACTATGTAATTATGTTAGTGTTAATAAAGGTGGGTAAAAAGACACTGCGTAAAGAAGGCTATCGTAATAGTGCTAGCCAGTTGGCGCCTCTGTAGAGAAAGAGCTAACATCAGCTAGTAGCTTATACAGTGAAGCCAACTAGTGAACACTAATGTCTTCTTGGTCTATACGACGCTGTACCAGACAAAAGAGGTGGTCCATCGAAATCATTGTTGACTTTACGTCACAGCCAGTACACACTCACCCACGGTGACGGCGACGTCCCCGACGCCCGGCAGCGTGCGGCGAGCGCCCGTAGTCCGCCAGCTGTACGCCGCTGGTGCAGCCAGTACACCAGCGGTTCCTAAACTTATTTAGTCTACTGCCCACTTTGTGAGGAGGAGCCTCTACACAACGCCCTGTTTTTTTTTTTCTGGGTCTCTTACCGCCCCCCTTTAAGCCTGCAGCGCCCACAAGAGGGCGTTATCGCCCACTTTGGGAAAGACTGCACACACTCACCGCAGTGTCTCAAGTCGAAAGTATTTGACCAATGCGTGTTGCCAGTGATGGTATACGGATCTGAGACGTGGTCGCTTACTATGGGCCTCATAAGAAGGCTCAAGGTCACCCAAAGGGCGATGGAGCGGACTATGCTCGGAGTCTCCCTGCGTGATCGAATCAGAAATGAGGAGATCCGCAGGAGAACCAAAGTA
>NW_021134427.1:0-525 GCF_004193835.3 Ostrinia furnacalis | reverse complement strand
TCAAATCGTTTATTTTAAAAATAAAACCATTATTAGAAAACGAATAGAGGTAACTTTGGGAATTTATTCTATCGAGTCAACTTCATCAAATCGTGTTTCCATCCGTTAATAGCCCTAGAAAATATCCTCAACTATGCCCAAAAAAATCTTAGCCTTTTATTTTACTGTTTAGTACCTCAAAAATGAAAAATGAAAACCTCATTTTCGCCATTTTCACTGTTACCCGGCCTTAACTGTCATGGGTCGCGCGACCTTTAATCGCGCCGGAGATGGCGATCTGCACGCGTTGGTGTGGTTGAAGCTTTTGTAATCTATTCTTGTCTCTCCCTAACAGATGAAATGCCTGCGGTTGGATTCAGGAGAAACGAGTCTTTAACTTTATCGATATAAACCACACACTCCTATTTATAGTCTCACTCATTTATCGAACTGGTTTTATCAAATGAAATTTCATAGGCATAAAAGCTTTTTCCAGATAAACTTAATCTTTGTTCATTACAGAGCTTAACCGTTTCCGTGGAAGCT
>NW_021134426.1:0-1400 GCF_004193835.3 Ostrinia furnacalis | reverse complement strand
TTTGAATGGAAATAAGATATAGAACATTTGAAATTAGTCAGTAATAATAACGCAAACCGAAATTTTACGACAGTACAATTTTATATTACCTGGCAAAAATGAAGCACGTGCACACTTCCGCTAACTGAACCGGCCGGTGGGACACTAGCTATGGCAACATGATGCGGCGCGGTTTATAGGTTAAATCGAGTGAAAGACATACGTCAATTGCGTTTAAGATCCTAGTGAAAAGAGCCTGTTACTACTTACCCCTGTTACAACAAGCTCCTCGCTCCCCTACTTTTCGCAATTTTGTCCAGTGCAACAATTTTCTTGAATAGTTTAATTAAATGTATTAAATAGGTATTTAGCACAAAAGATAAAATATACAGATTTCACATTTATATTAACGATTAAAAATAAGTAGGTAATAAATGTAAGTGGACGTCATTTTGCTGAAACGAACGAAATGTAATAAATAATTTGGAACCTATAAATTATCTTCGAATATGCCGAAATAGCACCTACCTACTAATTGACCATGAAATTTTCTACCCCATTTAACAAATATTAGAAAAAACTTACGGAAATATTGATCCTAATATACCACAGAAAACAAACATTTCGAGCTTTCTCAAAAATAAATAAATTCAGCCTCTTACTCGGAGTCAAAAGTCAAGAAATGCCTCTCAAAATTTTACAGCAAAATGACGGCGAACGTTCCACAAACTATTTTCTGCATCTTATTGCAAAACGAAGAGGACTCCAGCCGCATTCTTCGACTCTCAATCTTTCAAAAGTTACGTGAATAAGAAAGGTAGCTTAAGTTGCATTCCTAACATAGATGCGAGGAGAATGGTCAAGGAAAGAATACACTGGTTGTGTTTTAGAGTTAAGTGACCAGAATCAAAAATCAAAAATCAAAATCAAAAGTATTTATTCAGTTTCGACCACAAGTGGCACTTATGAACGTCAAAATTATTATAGAAAATAATAAAAAAGAAAAGAAAAGAAAAGAATATGTAGGTAACGCAGCTGAAAAACTGCGTGTTTAAGACCAGACTTAGGATGCGTAGCAGTTATTTTGCACTGGATTCTACAACATCGTAGACATTTCTCTGATATCTCACACGCAAATTTCTCGTCACTTATAACGGTACAATTACTTAGCGTTATTAGCTTTTTTTCGCGCAAAAAATACAGTTAATTTTCTTTTTTATTCAAAGCTTATCTAAGTAAAATTCATAAAATTCATAAAATTCATTTATTTTTGCAAATAGGCTTTAAAAAAGCGCTTTTACACGTCCCAATATTAACCCTACCACTGCTTCGGGACAATAAATGGGCCAGTGCTGAGAAGAAGCAGCGCAAGAAACTCAGTCACTATTGTCAGCCTCCTTTTCAAGGTTTTACAGTCTTTA
>NW_021134424.1:0-959 GCF_004193835.3 Ostrinia furnacalis | reverse complement strand
TAATAATAATATCGTATTTCTACAACGACTTCTTAGAAATTCATTTTCGTTTTCACCCTCTTCAAGATTATTGTGGGAAGAAGTTACCTTTTTCAGTGTCTAATTATTTATCTATTTATTTTTGTAAGCTATTAAAAACTGATTTACACTGTCCGATAAAGCCATAGAATACGTTGTTTCGGGTAATTGTTGCTATCATCCGGTGCAGCAGATATCAGGCCATTAAACAGGGCACCCGGACGGGATAATCCGGCCCGGGCTGATCGGAAACGGGTTATGTTTATAAATTGACGGCGCGAAAGAGGAACTTGTAGCCATTCGATACTTTGGATGGATAGCAAAAAAGTGCACCAAGATTTACCTGGTAGCTCTAACTCTCAAAATGTGTATAAATTGCTATGATAGGTGTATACTCTACATAAGACGATACATTTTTTAATGAAAACTAGCTCCTATTAAAACTACGATGCTGCAGTGTTGGCCTTGATGACGGCATTATACTCATCTCGCATATTTTGTTTATTTATTTATTTAAACTTTAATGCCAAAATAAATTTGTACATAAGACGAACTTAATGCAGTAACGCCATCTCGATCAGTTTACCTTTGCATAGTACGGGACTATTTCCACCTCTCGTTCCCACCGCTGCAACTCCTGTGTAGCCAGGATCTACAGCTTGACTGCCAATAAAAACCCAACCAGTGAAGGTCAAGTTTGTACCGGGGGAAGGTTAAACTGTCATTGGACCCGCAACGAAATTAATTATAAGATCTCACTTGCTGTGCTACGCTGTCGAAGCAAACTATAGGTAGGTTAGGTACGTTGTTAATTAATTTACAAATATTTTAATTAAATTCAAAAATTATAAATCTGATTGTGAAGTTGTAATAGTTACTCAATACTCATTAATTTATTGCATCCATAATGTTACAAAAGTTGGTATGATAAGGTTAGATAC
>NW_021134421.1:0-1446 GCF_004193835.3 Ostrinia furnacalis | reverse complement strand
CTACTTGTTTTTCAGAAATTATATATTTTATGCATAATTTATTAACTTCTAAAATATACATATTATATCCTATTGATAGATGACGTGCTTCGTATTTTATTAAAATTATTACCTGACTAGGTTAAAAAGGTGTGGAATGTTATTTTGGAGATAACTTGGTTCCATAGAAATACAGTGTGTCCGGGCATGTAGTGATCAAACTTTAAGGGCGTAATCTATGGGCAATTTTATCGATGAAAATACTTCAAATTTAGGGCTTCACCCATTTCTCGCAAAATTACAAGGATTTAAGTTTTTAATTTTTAGTTTTCACCTCTTCCTTCAAAAACAAGTGAAAGCGCACGCGACATGCGAAAATGCACTGCCTGAAAGAATCACACAACCTATTCCGATTACTATGGAAACTGCTGGGAAGGGGTATCTTTGTTCAACAATTACGACGAAACTGATAGACGTAGACTAATAAATTTACATTCGTTTTGTAGAATAGCTCAAATACTAATAATACAATGCAAATAAAACATACCTTAACGACCTGGTTTTTCTTGTGTTGGAAAATAACTGAAAAATAAGTGAAAAAAGTCATGTTTTTTTCTAATTAAATCCATTCTTACTCCCTTAAAATGTATGAGACTTGTATCTGTTTTCGACTTCTGCTAATAGATAATATTATTGGCTATTGCATGATATAAAATTTTTGATTATTAGTGTTAAGCTAGCCACGCTATCACTTGTTTTTGAAGGAAGAGGTGAAAACTTAAAATTCAAAACATAAATCCTTGTAATTTTGCAAGAAATGGGTTAAGCCCCAAATTTGAAGTATTTTCATCGATAAAATTGTCCATAGATTACGCCCTTAAAGTTTGATCACTACATGCCCGGACACACTGTATAGAGAGATGCTAAGTAATGCGCTGAGTTCGAAACTCAGTGTCGTATTAGAAATTCACACACACAAAGAAATCAAATTATGTGCTCATTATCCACTGCGGTATCAGTATTCAACGTTCGAATAATCTTTAGTACTATGCAAGCAATATAAACTGTTTACATAATGACGTCGCTACTGTCATCATTGCTTTCACAAGCAATATGTTCCAATTTGTCCCTTGTCACGTTTCCCTTTAGTTTCTGTGATCTGTGCTTGTTTCTAAGTTGATATCAATGAAATATACCTTAGTACTTTTGATTTAAATTATTTTTTTTATTTTGACACGTGTTTGAAAAATCACGGTCAGATAACAATAAAATAACAAGTGAAAACGTAACATTGCATTGCAACTCGCAATTTCGCAATATTGATGAGGAGATTCCATTGGAAAGTCTGTATTCATTCCTAGGATTCCCCTAACACCATCAAATTCAAGAGAATTCAAGAGAGTGCAGTTTCCCATCTCATGCTTATGGACCACGGTTTAAAATAGTGTGGTTGCATAAAGCCTGCAA
>NW_021134420.1:0-517 GCF_004193835.3 Ostrinia furnacalis | reverse complement strand
TACCTATGTGATGAAATATACAAAGTTAAAACTGTAACAAATTATTTAATTTGAATTTTAAATTATTGTGTAAGCCTATAATAATAGTAATAATTTATTAGTCTTCAGTCAAATAATGAAGTCACAAGAAGAAATATTTTTATAATGGAATTGATGTTCAATTGCCGGATGTCAATAGAATCAGTTCAAATAGTATGTAAATTATTCAAGAATGTCACATGTTGTGACATTCACAGTAACAAAAAATTTATTTACAGTTGATTGTGGTTAAAATAAAAACAATAAAATGAATGACATATTGTCAATAAATATAAATCCCGTTTACTTTAATTAAATTAAAAAAAAAAAAAAATCCTTATCTAACGGCACACAGATCAGTTAGTCTTTAAGTACTAATAATAATACTTACTTACCTACTTTAAATGAAGAGTATGTTTATTGTTATCATAGTTACCTAATGTAGAAAAAAAAATTATTTTTGACTTTGAAAGAAGGAATTGAAAATGTTGAAATTGAA
>NW_021134418.1:0-1932 GCF_004193835.3 Ostrinia furnacalis | reverse complement strand
GGTGAGATATTTCTTTGTATTTCAAATCCACCTGAAAATTAAATGGAAAACAAATGGAAAACGCACGGAAAGTCGGAAAACGACAACAAAGTGAAGGCAGTATTCCGAAGTACAACAAAATTTTTTTTTTTTTTTTTTTTTTTTTTTTTTTCTGTTATGGCATGCACGGCTTGTGCGTCAGCCACGACGAGGTAAGGTAAAGGTATAGGTGTACCAGAATCTCATGGCAAACAAAAATATTGGAAAAGTGTGTTTTTCATATGGCCATTGTCTATGGTTTTATTGTCACCTGTCAAAGTAAATCAAGAGATCTGTCAGCCGCTGCAGAAATTTTGTAATCTCTTCATGCCTATTTGTTATTTTTATGAAAAAGTCGAAAAAGCTCAAGCAAATCATATTGTTTTTAATGTGTATTGTAAAATAGGGCATAATTCAAACTCAATCTTTAATTTTAAAGCGCGTCGTTGAGTTGACAGTAAGTTGGAGTGAAATGTTTTGATACATTTAGTTTATTACCTAACTGCGTCAGAAGGAGGGTGGGTTATGTTTATTTTTAAATTATTCTTACCTAATAGCTGCTTTATCGGGGTTTTCAGGTGTATTTCATACTTTGGTGCAGAGGAATAGTGAAAAAGTAATGACCATGTAAAGAAAATTGAAAAAGATTTCATCAAGCAAGTTTGAGTAATTGAAATGCTGAAAGAGCGATTTATACAATTATACAGGATCGAATTTTGTAATGCCACCTGGAGGGAAAGTACCTACTCTAAATATTGTAGATAGAAATTTTTTCTCAAAGAAAACATTCCTTTATTTTTGAAAAGAAATAGAACTGCATTCAAAGATTTCCAAAAATTTGCTTACCACACCCGGGAATCGAACCAACTAAAATCTGTTAAAAATGACATCCTGTATTTTTATTACATGGATCGTTAGGGTTAAGTATAAGAATGAAATCTCTCTAACAAATTTGATAAATCAAATGAAAGGAAAACCATGAAATCTTAAATTATTTTGATAATGTTACAGAAAATTGTATGGTATTGTAGTGAATTTTCGAAAAAAAATCGAATCTTTGAATGCAGTTCTCTTTGTTTTTTCAAAAAAATGTTTTCTTTCAGTAAAATTTTCTATCTACAGTATTAAGAGTACTTTCCCTCCAAGTGGCATTACAAAATTCCACCCTGTATAAAAACCTCTTTAACTTGATCATCTATTGAAGAACAAGAAATGCAAGTGGAGTTCTTAGAATCGTTTTCTAGTTCTGAATGAAGTGATAAGTTATAAGTATGATACATAATAAAATTATTCACAGTAATAAACGGTTTACTTATTTTTCAAGACATGTTTCTATGTTAAAAACCCGATGTATAACAACATTCTTCATACACATACCTAAAATGTATAGGTAGGCATTCGTACTTCATGTTCATTAATATTAGTCATAAATAAAAAATTAAAAGTATCAAGATCGTTTAATCCAATTTCCCCAGTATTGCAATCAACAAAGTTTATTTTCCCCATTTGCCATGAGATTCTGGTACACCTATAGGGAAACGTATAGGAAAGTAAAAAAAAAATGGAAAACGGAAAAAAAAATTGATTTCAAACTTGTATAAACGTGAAAATAAAGTTGGTTTCATGGGCTTGTTAAATAATGTGTATGATATTATGAAGACGTAAGTGATTATGGTGTAATTGTGTATGAAAGTGTATGTTTACATCTCTGCTGGATTCTAAAAAATCAAGGTATATGTATTACTTTTCTCTATGATTCATTCAATCAATCAATCAATCATTCACTCAATTCTTTTCGAAATTCCGAGTTGAAAAAATCTTGATTCCGAAATATTTGGAAATATAAGCATACAAAATAGCAATTTTCATTGCTCATAATGGTCATTTTACCGTATTTACTTAAATACATTTCAT
>NW_021134417.1:0-27679 GCF_004193835.3 Ostrinia furnacalis | reverse complement strand
AGTAACTTCCAAGATACTAACAGTAACAATGTAAATATTTATGTTTTTCAGACAATAGGTACTTCGTAAAGACCATGCAGTCACACACATGGTATTAAAAATCATTTATGATCAGTGAAAGTGACTGAGAGTTAGTTGGACTTGACAACATGTAGTTTTGACTTACAAAACAGGTTTTGAAGACAAAAAGTTTGCAATTTGGGACTTGAATTTGATATTAGCAAGTCTAGATTCGAACTATAAACCTAAATTTGACGATTGTTTATCAATATACTTAAAACAAGACCTGAAATCACCACGCGATACAAGTTCAACATAACGTTTTGAGGTTAGTCAAAAATTTATGATAATTTACCTGAGTACGGTTGACGAGGGTCGTGCCGACTTGTCTCTTGTTGAACATCGACGGTGCCTTGACATCGTACCAGTCCTTGCGTGTGAACGGGTCTACACTGAAATCAACACACAAAATTTAACATAACCTCAAAGACAACTTACCAAAAGTTCCTATATCCAGCATTTACACTTTGAAAAACTAACACAAGTGGCTTGAAACACACGCCGGTAATTGTAATTAGAGTAGACAGAAGACTCAAAAGTTTCAGAAGTACAAAACACTTGTCGAAATCATCTGACACGAGACGTCGATTTTTAATCTTGAAATACTAAATTGATCATTACAGAACTGAACCCATGTGTAAAGGAATTCGTTAGTATATCGAGTAAACTAACGAATTACGCGTTTATTGCAGACTTACATCTTCTTCTTAACACCTTTCTTTCCGCCTTTCGAGAGGCCTTTATTTTTACCGACCGCCATGTTCACACACAAACTTTGGAAAGACTATTTTTTGTTTATGCCCGTCAGCCGTCAAACATTATTGTCTATGATCTGTCAAATTTAATGTTGCCAGTACACCAACCTTCAAAATCTACTAAATTATATCTTTGCAAGCAAAAATGTGATTTCAAGGTGAAGTTGACTTTTTCAGGTAATCTAACATTTTGACCTACGTTCAGGTGAAAACAATGATATTTTCACACTTTTAAATTAAATTAAAATTATAAGCCTGACCAGGAACATAAAAACCCTCGCCATGTTGCGGAAAACTAATGGTACTAATTTCTTTTAATGGCAACAGTAACTGAAAACTTCATTGACATGTCACCTTGCATGTCAGTCTATTGTTGTCAAAGTGTAAACAAACTTTATTTTAAATGTGTGCAATTGATTTTGTGAATTAAATTGCTAAAATATTTTTATAGTCGTGAAAGAAAAGTGGTTCACGATGTGTTAATGTATTTGTCGAAGAGAAATACTAAGGGTTCGGACAATATTTTCATTGAATAATGTTTCCGACAAAGGTTGTCAAATTGACTGACATGTTTATCGTATGGTACAGTCCACTATGAAAATTAGCTGTAGTCTGTTTCAACTACCTATTTTAAAGTTTTTTGTCACTTTCTAAGTTTTGAATTTTATGGAATTGGGAAAGAAGTACCGAGTTTGAAGCGTTCATGAGCAGACATTGCAGTTGAATATTCATGTTCTGAATTTGATTATTGATGAATAATAAAATAAATCCTACTAGCTCGATTGATGGTTTCATTTAATTTATTTAAACCAGGTTATCTTTAATAATATTTTTCGTTAATTTATGAAAATATCAAATTAGCCCGTAACCCTGAATCCTGATACATAAATTTAGCCTATTAAAATTTAACACATGTACGACTGTACTCAGTGTTGCACTATCAAATGCAATTGAAGCGCCTCTGTGCCAGGGTTTTTATGTTCCTGGTCAGGCTATAATATTGTGGACCTATTAGTGATGTACCGTGATGCGCGTGACCAAGAATTTGAAAGATACGGGGTGCTGCGGGCCTGCGGTGAGGTTTTTGCATATTTTATTGCATAGATCTTATTCATATTATTTAATTAATTATTATGCTATAAAATAACAACAATAGCTATTCGTTAAATGTTGTTTATTTAAATGAACAATAAAAAAATAAGTTTTAAAAAAGTATACGATTGAGGTACGTTTTCCGATTTCATCCCTCCTCTCAATATAAAAATTGTTATGCTGCGTTTACACTGCGCGGAAATTAGCCGAGTCAAGTCAAAAAAACAGTGGAGTAGGGATGAATTATGAATGAATTTCATCCCCACTCCTCTGTTTTTTTGACTTGACTCGGCTAATTTCCGCATAGTGTAAAAGCAGCATTATACTAGCGCTATTTTGATAATGGAGTTGGCTATCTAATGATTTATCGAAACGCAGAATGCAAATGGCATTATTTAGTAAAAACGATGCTCAGTGGATAGTCAGTCCAGACTAAAAATAAAATAGTTATTCCCAGTTGCCCCCACTGGAGACAAAAGGGAATTTGTCCCAGGCCGTTAGAAAACAACGTTCAAGTAACAACGTTCTCGTAAACGACTATCACCGACTACGACTATGAATCACAAAAAATAATGCGAAACTTATCTCATCAGTCTATTTAAAAAGATCAAGAAAGAAAGAAAGAATCTAGACAAGTGGCACTTTTTGATTGAATCTCAAATCCGTTGTTGAAACTCCATATAAAAAGGCTCTTCGACATAAAACTCACGTTTTGCGACTTGTCCGTGGGGACGGCAGCTATTGAAAGTTTTTATGTAGCAGATACGTCAAGGCATGCACTTATTAAGTAATTAGATAAAAATATGGAATAAATAATACCTACTTCACAATGAAAATACTCAGAGGATAATTAATAAAAGACATGTAGTAATTATTTCAGAACATTTTATTTGCTTTAAGCATAATCAGCTTCACAATCTACTCAGACCAACTGTTCAAATTTCGAAAAACAAACTACCTGGGTATTTCGCCAAAAATGGTCAATTTTGCCTAATTTCCTTGGCACGAATTTTATTTTTGTTTTTAACTATTTTTCCCATTGCATTAAGTAGTAAAAACTAAGCTAATATATTTAAAGGGGGTGTCATAATTCGTTTTAGAAACAAAGTTATGAGGTAATACATTTTTGGTAGCCAAGGAAATTATTATAAATATTTTTTTCTCTAAGTTTTCTTCAGGGGTTTGCTTTTTTTTTGTTCGACCTATTTTTGTGTACTTTCGCAAGCAACCATGCCAATGAATATTATATCATTACGACCTTTTTACACAACTAAGGAAGATAAATGCAGTAGATTGAGTTAAAAGTTAAAAACAAGTTTTTCTATATCTATTCTCATACCTATTTCTTAAAATGTAAATTTTAAACTTATTCCAATGAAGAAATACTCAAAATTTGACTTAACGCCGAATTATTAATGGTCTTTTATAATTTCCTAGGTCATTTTATGCCACGGAAAACAAGGACATTAGGACCAAAGAAATTAGATTTATGCCTAAAAGACACCACAGACAAAAACCTATTTACTATTTAAATCATGGGTTTACCCCTACAGACAATACATTTGTGTAAATAAACGATAAAATTAATCCATTGTTTAGTTGCAAAAAACCGTCCAAAGAAATTGACTTTTTAGTAAACAAAAACCCAAGGAGGGACCTATTTATGCGATTTGTCGCGAAACTGATCGACGACGTACTGTCCTGCCTCAATGGCCTCTTGGGACGAAATGGCCGAGTGTAGTGGTGCAAAGCATTACATTCTAAGTTTTTTCGTTTCGTTACAACAATGGTCGAAACGAAGACCCAGGGAAATTATACTTTTGACCTGGACAAGAACTTAGCTTCACTTTATTTTCTTCCTATAAGTATTTGACATTTAAAGTTTTTATTTTCCGACAGCCAAACGTTTCTCAAATGTAAAGAGAGTGCTATTAGAATTAAATTACGCTTCAATTTGTTATAATGAGCCTTTATTTTGGCAAACAACAGTAATGGACATAACAAGGAAATTAGAAAAACGACTTTTGATTAAGTTTTTCTACGGTATTATTTGTAGTTTCTGCTATTGTAATAGCAAAAACAAATAAAACTTTTGATGAACTTTCCCATAAAAATAGTTTTATACAGATAGATATAAAAAAAAACATGTGTTCGCTCGCCTGCCTGGACACAGAAAATTTACTGTTTTCAAATCAAATCAAATCATTTATTGCATTGCATTACATGTGGTTTGATAGTTGGTGAATGGTAGGGCAGCGCATCACATGCACCCTGCAAGGGCATAGCAAGCATTAAGTATACATTTTACAAAATAAAAGAAGAAGTTACTGTTTCGGCGAAATACCCATCTATTGTTAACATAATCAATGTCTAATCTATGTTAAGCTGATAAATCTAACAGCACATGAGTAGTTCTTCAGTTTCCACAATGGTCCCTCTCCAACAATCGCATCTGTAAAAAAATGAAAAATAAAGTTAGACATGAATTTGGCAAATATTGAATGACGATTAAAAATGCTTTTGAGATCATAATATTGTGCCAATTAAAATTGACATGACATATTCATCAGTGTGGAATAAGGAGCACATTTTTGGACTTCAAATACTTAGTTGTAGTATAGGTAGGTATATGGCAGTCGCAGTTCTCACCACGCTTTATTAACCTTAAAATGCCTTACTAACCTTAAAATGATCCGCATTTTTCGTTCATCAATGCTTGTTTCTAGTTTTCTCATGATTTCTATTGACTCAACATAGGGTCAAACACGGCGGCGGCAAACAACTTCAAAAACATGGTTCTTCAGGTATTCTGACTGATGCGATTTATTACCCTAAAACAAAGGAAAAACTTATTGAAACACAAAACTCAAGAGTAAATGAAAGTTAAATTTGCAAAAAAAGATTTTTTCAGTGGTAAATCAAAAGGGAACAAATGTTTTCATCAGTTCTGTGTCATTGCGAGCTAGGTGGATCATCATTTTGGTTATTTTACGTAAAAGTGTGGTAATTTTTCACTCTTGTAAATTTTTTGTCGCGTTAAATTCTTTCAATAAACTGAATTAAACTAATTTCTTTTTTTTTTATAACTCAAACAATAAACAAGAGCTGAAATTACCACGCGATAGAAGCTTCACTTCCAATTTTTTGTTACACTGATGGAAAGTATGTGAAGGTTAAGTTACCTGGTTACTACGGTGGTATCCACGTGTCTTTTGATAGCCGTAAACAACGCCTTAACGCCGCAATCAGCACCTTGGTTGTGAACGGATCCATACTGAAATCATAAAGTTAAATACATTGAACATAACCTCAAAAGGCAGCAGCATTTTACCGAACAATAAAGAAATTATGCCTACATACATTTGTGGTTTAAAAAACAACTAGGAAATTAATTTAAGAAATCGAATCAAAAGAAAAATTAATCAAACAGTTTAGAAAATGAAGATCACATTATTTTACAAACACCAGAAGACATTAAATGATTTTGTATCTTGAAATATTAAACCAATCATCACAGATCTGAAGAATATTATCAAATTATTCATACCTAAATTGAATAAATTATTAACTTATGTTAATATTAATGCAGACTTACATGGTTTTCTTGCGAAGAATCAATAAAACTTCATAAAAGCTTTGTTGCTAGCAGTGGTGTTGTGCTATGCATGCATGCATGCACTGCTGCGTGGGGTTAAGTGGCGTATCTGTCTCATCTGTGGTATGGTCTCTATGGGTATTGTGGTGTTGGCTGTCATATGTCAAAACTGACATTTGTCAATGTCAAATGCCTTGAATTGTTTATGGTCTGTCAAATCAAGTGTTGCCAGTAGTGCAAATAAACATTTCTCAGTTTAAAAATATTCTCGTGTGGCACCCATGTGTGTGGAAAAGTGTCCTAAACTAAAAGTATAGGTAACCCTACAGTAATTGGGCACTTTTTTCACTATTTCAGAACTACATATTGTTCAAAGGTATGAAGTGTAGGTGGATACCTACTCATTCGTAGCTTGTTATTTTATCAAACAAAGGTGAGTATGCTAAGCATGTATAATGGTTATGTTTTATTAACATATCACAAATTGGGCACATTTTTTCAACAATAAGAGGAATATTCCTCTGATTTCCATGTTGAGTAATGCGTACCTACGTATATTTGGACAATTTTGTCGTTTTCTTATCTTCACAGGTGTGAATGGATAATAACAGCATTTGCTGTGATAAAGTCGACATTTTATCTAATCTTTAAGACTTATTGCATCCTACAATGATGCCGCACAAAAACACTTAACACGTTTACTGCGGGAGCTTAAAACTAAGGTCTTTAAACTGGTGCGTCACGGGGAACATTGCACCCCTTTAATATACTACTTCAACGTGCGTTACGGGTATTAAAATGCCCCGTACACCTACAATGTGTTAATCACCTATAACTTTATGAAATTTTACTTTTTTTTATTTTTATTTTTTTATTAAATAAATTATTACATAGGCTATGATAATCTCGTTTCGTAAGTAGATACGAAGTATAAATAAATAAATTAAAAACCAAAGAAAATTCGGGACACATTGAACCCCGTATCGCACTATTCATATTAAAATACGAGTATTTTGTGCCCCGTAGCGAACAAAAACATTTTTTATCGATAAACGATAACTTTTATTTAAAAAAAAAAGTTTAATCAGTATCCAACATGGGTCAAGTTGTAAAGCGGTTGAAAAGCCGAGTCTGCTGGTTATATGACAATATTCTTTAAAATTGTGAGCTTAAAATTTTATTTATTTGGACTTCTAGGAAAATTGACTTCTGGGACTTGTCCTTCACTCTGATTCACATTACGTAATTCTTGATAATTTTGTCCGGTACTAAGGCTCGTGATAATATCATATTGAACAGGTGTTGAAAGCCGCTGGAAAAACTTTCGCAACATTGGTGAAGAAGCTGACTGTCGGTGGGATGACCTTGGTGGAACGGGAGTTTCGTCATCGTTTTTGTTACGTGACATTTCTAACATACGTCGTGAGCGCTTCATTATCGATATTTGACGTCACGTCTGTCACTGCACATAAGCCTACAACCCCGTACGGGCGCACGATAAATTCGTACGGGGGTTTTCAGCCCTGTATCGCACTAAAAGGTAATTTCTACTGTCTGGTCGGTACGGGGTTCATTAGACCCCGTATATTTTTATAATGTCAAAAAGCTTCATAATTCACAAACAACACAAAAATATAGTTATCTCTTTCACACTGCTGTAAACACCAGAGATACAATACAACTCCCGCACCAGAGTGAACAAACACTATTTCTAGTCCCCAGTGGCGGATTAAGAGTATCCGAGGCCTTAAGCACAGAGCCTATGTAGGCCCTCTATTGCTTAAATGGAAATGGAAGGAATGGAATGGAAGGTAGAAAGTATAAAATGAAAGTTCATCAAAATATAAAGTGTAGTAGGTATAATTTAAAACTTAAAACATTTTTTTCCTTGCCATAATCAGAGCAAACTCCGAGATTTCAGTAGTTTCAATCAAAGCCACTCCGTAAACAAAGTAGGTAGTAGGTGCGGTAATGCGTATGGGCGCTATCATTTGCAATGCAAAGACAACTCACTCACTCGGTCTCGCGGCGCACACAGGTGAAATTTGCTCAAAAGTTTGCCAAAATTACGTTAAGTGTGTTTCTGCCTATATATTGCTGTAGTCTGCCTAAAATAATAGTTTAAAGGTGATTTCGGACATATTGTGGATGAATCTCGATAAAATGTAGGTATGAAATGAAACGCCAGCAGAGGATGGAGGCCCCTGAAGAACAGGGGCCCCAAGCACGTGCTTGTAGTGCTTATACGTTAATCCGCCACTGCTAGTCCCGCACTGGGGAAAAGTCGTGCACGGGGCTGAAAGGGCCCCGTAACGCAGTGAACGTGTTAATAGTTATAGAGTTATCAGTCTCTAAATTTTACGCCAGGTGTTTTAGACGATGCACAGTGTGTTATGGGACTGTATAAACGGACATTCTCATTGATTTGATGAAACGTATAGAGCTCAGTTATACAAACATGATAGTAAAAGTCCCGTTTGAAAATTCCAAGTAGCTAGTTTTCGCGGTATAAAAATTCAAAGTTACCTATTTTTTTACTTCAAAATTATGCAAAAATATTCTCACTCGTTAACTAATAACATTTAATTCAGTATTGTTATAATACTTCATAGAGCTCTTAAAACTACACGTAATAAGCATATTAAGTGCTTCGTAAACGTATTCAGTTAATTAGGAAAAATGATTTTAATGATTTTTGGTTTTATTTTTTTTCTCAATTATACCTTAATATATGCAAACATTTTTAATTGCAAGATATAGTCTGATATTTAATCTAATTGTATAAAAAAAATCAGCCTTAAACTCCGTGATATATTTGAGGAAAATCAAATTGAAAACATGCGAAATATAGAATTGTAAATTTCCCATCACTTTTTAATAGCAATATTTCTTTTGGATGTTTAAATATCATCAGCTCGATTGTACCAAATTATTGTATTGACATTCGATTTACATAGGTTTCAAATCGATGAGATAATTATTAAAGGTAGGCTAAATTCGACTTCCTAGATTTGTTTACATACTTTTTTAGTTAGTTACTTACATACAACTTAAGTTAATATAAGAGTGTTAAAAAATAAAAAAGACTCGACTTGAGAACCTCCTCCTTTTTTTGAAGTAGGTTAAAAACAATGTGAATGTGACTTTTTAGAACCTTCAACACTATGCACATAACAGGCGGGATTTGAAACTTTTTAGACATGAATTATTCTTTCCAAAATTGTCGACCCTAGACGCGTAAAAATTTTATTAAGACGTTTTATGTTTTTTCTCAAATATATCACGGAGTTTAAAGCTGATTTTATTAATACAATTAGATTAAATATCAGACTATATCTTGCAATTAAAAATGTTTGCATATATTAAGGTGTAATTGAGAAAAAAAAATAAAAACAAAAATCACTAAAATCATTATTCCTAATTAACTGAATGCGTTCACGAAGCACTTAATACGCTTATTACGTGTAGTTTTAAGAGCTCTATGAAGTATTATAACAATTCTGAATTAAATGTTATTAGTTAACGAGTGAGAATATTTTTGCATAATTTTGAAGTAAAAAAATAGGTAACTTTGAATTTTTATTACGCGAAAACTACGTGGAATTTTCAAACGGGAGTTTTACTATCATGTTTATATAACTGAGCTCTATACGTTTCATCAAATCAATGAGAATGTCCGTTTATGCAGTCCCATAACACACTTTGCGATGTTATAAATTTATACAATTAATTTGATTTTTCACAACCTAGTAAATATGAAGCATAAATCTAGGCCCTAGGGCTTGTCGCTATCAATTAAATTAAATTAAATTAACTACCTTTCATAAAACATGCTATATATTTTTCAATAATATTTTAGGGCCCATATGCATTATTGTGCCCCATAAAAGACTTGGTCAAATCGCTTCAGTCTCAGTAGTTGTTGGACATTCTGTATCTTTTCAAAGACAAGAAGGGGATGGATTGATGCACGCACGATGCACATTGCGCTTCACCCGGCCCCGCCCTATTTTTTTATCGTTGGCGGGTTGGCTGTGTCTCATCTGTGGTTGGCTGTCACTTTATCAGTCATCATCAGTCACCTCACCGGTTTGTCAAATCTGTCAGTTGAATTTTTGTCGTGTGGTGCGATGCACGTACTGGAATTTTAATTAATCGAATTTACTTGGTATAAACCCGGTTTCTTGTTATTTTAACCAAATTAGCTTACTCTCCTTAGTTTTGTGGTATACAGACAGCATTTTAAAGGAGGTGGTTATGAGTTTCGAGCTGTAAATTCAGTTGCTATTAAAATGGGAGCCAAAGTGTCTAGGAATGATTTTGAGTGGGTCTACACAGAGGAGCCGCATGCTAGCCGCCGGAAAATCATCTTAGGTACGTTATTACGTCATATTATATGCTATTCAGGCCGTACTGTAGTGTCGTACCTAGTTACCAAGTAGTGACAAAGACCGTAGCTGAATAGATTTCGTCTAGTGAGTTCTGTACATGTTTACTTTTAATGAAATTTAGCAATGACGTCATATCTTTCAGCTTACACATTCTATGGGCGGAACATTTTCGTTAGTGTCCGACCGAATATGGATTTTCAGCCGAAAACGGAAACGAAAACGAAGCTTCGGCTGCAGTCTCATTTTCGGCCGAAAACGAAAACGAAAACGAAAATGACCTTCAACTCTTAAATTTCAATCTGAAATTATGTAAAAACTTTGAAAACCGTTAATATTTTGACCAAAAACATAATGACGTTTGACAGTTGATTTTCATAAGGATTGATTAAAGAAAACCAGCATTAAAACACAAAAAAAATAATCATGAATTCTTAGTAGAATATTATATCCGGTGTATATTGAAATATTGGGAAGTGAAGAAGAAATAAAGGGTGTCCAGTGGGAATTTTTCAACTTCAAAAATGTATACAAATAAATAAATTATTTTTTTATTATTTATTACAAATACAAACTGGAGTTTAACAATTGCTCAACTGCGAACGCTCTGTAGGCTCCCGACCAGTGACTCATGGCGTATTTCAAATCCGCATTAGACTCTATTTTGAAACAATTAAACTTAATGAAAACTCTTTGGTTTTATTTGTATTCAATTTTGAACTTGGAAAATTCTCGCTGGACACCCTTTACAACGTAACCTCACTTCACAACTTCAAAAGAGTGTGACAATACCGCGTCCGTTCAAGTCTGATTGGAATCATGAGTGCACCAGATTCACTCCCGAAGATATCGGAATGATAAACGTCACCATCTTATTCACGCATTTCTGATATTCGGTTTGGCCGAAGCTTCGGCTGGTTTTTGGCCGAAAACGAAAATATGGCCGAATGTCCATTTTTGGGCCGAAAATGGCCGAAAACGAAAACGAAAACGAATATTCGGTCGGTCACTAATTTTCGTATAAAAGTAGTTACAACTTTGATAACACTGTTGATTTATTTTATAGGTAAAATTATTCAAAGTAAATATGTAGATGACTGGGTAATATACCTACAGATTTTTTTAAGCATCTAACTATTAATTTTAATATAAGGAATTTCTTCATGATTGCCTTGGAGTAACCAAATATTGTAGTTTTTTTTCTAATTGATTCTGGAGTCAGCAGTTTATTATTTCATAACATTTAAGTTGGTTGAACTAAAAGCCATATTATTATTATGATTGTTCACATTTTTGACTCTTGTAGCCCTAGCCTGGTTTGCACCATCTCACTTTATAAAAAACTTAAAAAGTCTAACTCCATATAAAAACAACAGTTATGGTTATAGTTACAGAGCAAGGTCCAGTGTAACTGCCTAAATATCTCAGAGGATATTCATATGCAAATGCAATTATAATCTTGTAAAATCTTTGCAAAGAGGCTGACAATAGTGACTGGGTTACTTGCGCTGCTTCTTCTCAGCACTGGCCCATAATCTCAAAGCAGTGGTAGAGTTGGTATGGTTTTTTTAATTGAATACAATCTCTAGACTAGCCCCATACCTTTTTGTTTAGAAATTTTTTGAAGTTTACATAATATTTCGCTCCTTTGGTGGTTACAGATATGGTGGTATGTAAATCTATCACTAGGGTATTAAATATAGGGTTGATAAAATAAGTAGGTATGTGTAAAAGTGCTCTTTGTGAGAATACTTACATCAAATTAACGATTTGAATAAAAAAATTATTAATTCTTGTACACTCACAAATTCATCTTAAACTTTAAACACACTAATAGCTGTGACGAAATTGTGAAACTGTTTACAATTATTGGTGTCATTGTCATTTTTTATTGGTCCGTGCTGTAAGATGTTTTATCACAGTTGTATTCCTATTAGAAAGCACTATTAACCTGAAACCTGACTTTAGCCGTAACTATTTTTTATTTATTTATTTAAAACTTTTGCGACATGAAATTTTTAAACTTAACTCTTTCAACACAAAGGTTAAAAAAACACATCTTTTGTTGAAATCGGCTAAAAATATCTCAAAAAGACTTATCATCTGCAAAATTGTCTGTCTGATATCAACTTTGTGATATATTTGGCATTATAAATAAATTATAAGTAGATATATTATCAATAAAACATGACAAGTTGCCAGTGCCAGGGTTGTCAAAACTCTCTCAATCTTTTTTCAATCTATACTAATATTATAAATGCGAAAGTAACTCTGTCTGTCTGTCTCACTTTCACGCTTAAACCACCAAACCGATTTTGATGAAATTTGGCATAGAGATAGTTTGAGTCCCGGGAAAGGACATAGGATAGTTTTTATCCCGGTTTTTGAAAGAGGGACACGCGCGACAAAGTTTTTCTGTGACAGACATACTTCCAGGCGGGTGAAGCCGCGGGCGGAAAGTACTTTATAAAGGCAGTCGGAATATAGCTCCCACCAAATGTTTTGCCCATTCCCACATTTTTTCCCAAAGCAGTGGTATTGTCAAAATTATTTGAGTAAGTAAAAGCACTTTTACAAGCCTTACACCCGTCTCACGTGTGCGTGGACCCACAGAGTGTCACACAAACCAATGATAGAGCTCTATTCAACACTGTGCGTTCGATTTGCTGCTTCGCTTAAGCAAGCATCGTTTGTGAATATGGGCGTAAATGCCTTTGGTAATAATTCCTATTTTATAGCCATTCTACTAATGTAAAGAAATGTTTTTGTGAAACTAAACCGCTGGCAATTAATTGTTAAGACGTGAACGTTCGATTAAAAATAATGTCTTTTTTCACTATGATAACCCTAGCAATCTTGCCAACCTTATCTCAAGTGCTATTGCCGAAAATTATCAATCAATCATCTATTATGATATTACGATATGATATCAGTCGATTCTAGCCATAACATTTAATTATCAATCTATACTACATTGAGAAGGTTAATAAACTAGCTTTTGCCCGCGGCTTCACCCGCGTGGAACTTAGTTTGTCACATAATATCGTCATAAATGATAGCCTATATGTTATTCTGAGTTATAAACAATATTACTATAAAGTTTCAACAAAATTCGTTTAGTAGTTTTTGCGTGAAAGAGTAACAAACATCCAGACATCCAAACTTTCGCATTTATAAAATTAGTAGGATATTTATTTAATTTGTTAGGACAGCAATATAATTCACATTAGATGTGATTAAATATTAGTTTATTATGATAAATTTTGTCTAACGTTAGACTGGCTGTGCCCGCGACTTTGTTCGCGCGAAAATCGTTTTTGAATATTTTTCCCGGTTTTGCATCATTTTTCTTTATTGTTCCGTCCCTATTAGCTGAAGGGTGATGTTATAGCCTAAAGCCTTCCTCGATTAAGGGGCTATCGAAAAAAAAAATATTTTTTCAAATCGGACCAGTACTTCCTAAGAACCAAACAAACTCTTCAGCTTATTTTTGAGTATACTATAATATTTAGATTTATAAATCAATACCCTCGATTATCTATTTAAAATCTTTATTGCACACACAAAAAAAATGCGGTACAAAAGGCGAACTTAATGCCATGTGGCATTCTATACCAGCTGACCTTAGCCAATTTGAGTAGGTATTGCAAAATAGCATTAATACAAACTTGCATACTTATTATGTTGTTTCAAATTAGATGCAGGCCGCCACCAACCGGCCATTGTGGAAATCATTGGGGGAGGCCTATGTTCAGCAGTGGACGTCATATGGCTGAAATGATGATGATGATGATTAGTTTCAGTAATTCACTGTTAGTCACTTGAAGTCTAATATTAAGAACGGACACTTCACTCCGTCAAAACAAAACACTTGATAAATAACTTTCAATTAGCTGCTAATTGCGTAATTAACCAGCGTTATTGCAACCGCTTAGCTAGGCCAATAATGAATGACTACCAAAAGTTTAAAGCGAGGATTTTAATAGGTTTAAAAAAATAACCAAAGTGTACTCTTTCTTTGTTTTATCATCAGCTTTGCACTGGATGGAAGTCGAACCTTAACTTCGAACTCCTCCTATGTTCTTCTATTTAATTTCGATGCGGGTCCAATGACAGTATGACTTTCCCCCGGGACAAACTTGACCTTCACTGGTTGGGTTATTGGCGGTCAAGCTGTAGATCCTGGCTACACAAGAGTTGCAGCGGTGGGAACGGGAGGTGGGAATAGTCCCGTTTTACTACAGTTCTCGTATAGAAAAATATTTCATAGCGTACTCCTCAACTTCGTAGAGACGTTCTAAACGTGCTAATTGATAGTCTTGTTACGCCTGACGCTTGAACGTGGGAAAATTGGTGCTAATTTACGAATTTAGCGACCAACCGCACAGTTTGTGATGATGAGTGTATAAATACATCGTTCGTTTTTAATTCCGTCCACTGCTGGACAAAGGTCTCACTCACGGGTTTGGGAGACCTGAACAACGAGATTCAGTAAAAAAAAACTCATTAAAACTCATTTATTTCTGTAAGTAGGATTTAAAAAAGCACTTTTACACGTCCCAGTATTAACCCTACCACTGCTTCAGGACAATAAATGGGCCAGTGCTGAGAAGAAGCAGCGCAAGAAACTCAGACACTATTGTCAGCCTCTTTTTCAAAGGTTTACAGGTTTTCAAAATACATAGTTATAAATATTTATGCGAGCTAGGCAGTTACGCATCCCAAACATTTTTATCTTTTAAATAATCATCGACTTTATAGTAGCTCTTTTTCATTAAGGTACTTTTAATATGTTCGTTTCAGCCAAATGACGTCCACTGCTGGACAAAGGCCTCCCCCAAGGTTTTCCACAATGAACGGTCCTGCCACGGTAATACTATCTATACAGTATTCCAACTCGGCCATATTTTTGAAATAAATGTCAACAGCCCCGCGGTACGTCACGGTATGACAACATGCGATAGGGCTGCTCACCGTAGTACCCATTCAAATTACATCTGTCTACTAAGAATTTCTATCTAGTTTTGTGATTGTAATTTTTTTTTTATTTAGGCAAACAAAATACTTTGTGAATGGAATAGGATAAAAATGCGTGTTGTTTTGTGATTAGTAGATTTAATTTTAAAAAATATACTAAAATAATTTTGAATCTACTAATCATAATGAAGTACT
Source organism: Ostrinia furnacalis (assembly GCF_004193835.3). Taxonomy (NCBI): domain Eukaryota; kingdom Metazoa; phylum Arthropoda; class Insecta; order Lepidoptera; family Crambidae; genus Ostrinia; species Ostrinia furnacalis. The sequence goes on along the minus strand of NW_021134417.1, from coordinate 12,617 downwards.
TAATGACCTGTTACTTTAATTTCGGGCTGGCGAAGTCGTTGGCCAAAGCTGGTTTTATGCAATACTAGCGGCCGCCCGCGACTTCGTACGCGTGGATCCCGTTTTACCCCCTTCATCTATCTTACACGGTTAAGATTTTTTCATACAAATGTTTTTTCCCGCTAACTCCCGTTCCCGTGGGAATTTTGCAATATCCTGTTGTAACTAAGCTTTAAGTTTACTAAGGTACCTGCATACCAAATTTCAAGCGTCTATCTTACGCGGTTTAGATTTTTTCATACAAATGTTTTTTCCCGCCAACTCCCGTTCCCGTGGGAATTTTGCAATATCCTGTTGTAACTAAGCTTTAAGTTTACTAAGGTACCTGCATGCCAAATTTCAAGCGTCTAACTTAAGCAGTTTAGATTTTTCATACAAAAATATTTTCCCGCTAATTCCCGGTCCCGTGGGAATTCCTAAGTATCCTATAACCTGCCCAGGAGTATGAAGAATAATTGTACCAAGTTTCGTTAAAATCCGTCAAGTAGTTTTTGTTTCTATAAGGAACATACAGACAGACAGACAGACAGACAAAAATTTTACTGATTGCATTTTTGGCATCAGTATCGATCACTAAATTAATCACCCCCTGATAGTTATTTTGAAAATATATTTCATGTACAGAATTGACCTCTCTACAGATTTATTATAAGTATAGATAATTTTCATTTCAAATCGAACTGACTGAAAATGACCATTTCTGACAGTTAATGACTAGTTTTTGACAAATTTGATCGTTTAAGACGGTCAGTCAAATTCAATCACCTTATTCATTTTCAACACTAGGCCATCGACGTCCGTTCGGCACATTCGCGACACCCCTAACTTTTGGATCTCGGCCACGTCCCGTGATTTGAAATTCGAAGGAAAACTCGCGTTTTGTCGGTTTATATGAAGTTACAATACTGTATGATATTATTACCGTGGTCCTGCGCTGCCCGCAACTTTTAATATGTGCTTTGAATTTATGAATGGGTAGTTCTACAACAAATTAAATGGTAATTTATTAAATAATTTCATACATTTCCCCATAAATGAATTCCCAATCTTATGCAGTCTGAAATTTGGAACGGCAAGTTTATTTTTGTTTCTTGTATTAAATTTATTCATTAATAATATAGGTCTAGTGCATAACTGAGGCAGTGCCTGAGGCATGGGAGCGGCACGGGAGGGTGTTTTTGTGACTTCAATCGTCATTATGTTATGTTACCGACTCCGTTAAGCCCTACATATACCTAATAGGAGCAGTTCGAAAGAGTTACGGGACTACTCTCCGTTCCCACCGCTGCAACTCCTGTGTAGCCAGGATCTACAGCTTGACCGCCAATAACCCAACCAGTGAAGGTCAAGTTTGCCCGGCGAAAAGTTAAACATTCACTGAAGAACATAATAAGATGAGTTCGAAGTTAAGGTTCGACTTCCTTCCATAGAGAGTTATGACCGTTTTACCCCCAAATTTTTAAGTGACCCTTATGGTAACACAACAGGAATTTTGTTTCCATAGGGGTCACTTAAACATTAGTAATTGATGGTGAAAACGGGCATTAGTTTGCTCAATGATCGCCCCTAACTTCATCTTTTGTCCACAGAAAAGTACCCCCAAATCAAGAAATTATTCGGCTACGACCCGCTCTTCAAATGGGTGGTGACGGCCATGGTGCTGACACAAATACTGATGATGCCGATTGTCCAGAGACTGAGCTGGCCAGTTGCGATGGTGCTGGCTTACTGCTTTGGAGGAGTCATCAACCACTCACTCATGTTGGGTAAGTAGCTTATGAATAATGTTTAATTAAGGATTTACCACACTCCAGTCGTCGCTTGCTCAAACAGAGCCAGCCACAGTCTGGGGAGGACTCGCGAAAGAATGTCCACTGTCTAAAGTCCGGTCGCCGAGCACGTATAATTTCGTCGAATGACCCCGAGCTACCCATCCTTATCGCTCGCGCGTAATTATATTACTGTCGCGCTCGCACACACACTACGGCCGTCCGTCGCACAGTTGCAACAGTAATATAATTATGCGCGAGCGATAAGGATGGGTAGCTCGGGGTCATTGGTCAACATAGACCTCCCCCAATGACTTCCACATCGCACGGTTGGTAGCGGCCTGCATCCAGCGCCTCCCTGCTACCTTTCTCAGATGATGATGATAGATAGATAGAAAGTATTTATTTGTATTAAAATTTTCCGCAGTTGACACTTCATGTCATGTCACACATTAATTTATCGAACAACAACTTTTTATTAGAGGTACGAAGTTCGCCAAGACAGCTGGTCTGTTAATAAATGACTAAGTTCTGAAGTAACAAACATAAATTATCTTTATTGACATGAATAAAATTGCATGTGGACAAGCCATGATCGGATGATTAAGGTTACGCGGTACATAAAGGTAACACTGGTCAACAAAAAAACAACTTTTGCATGTAACATGAAAACTTTTGTCTGGTTATGATTAGGACAAGGATAAGGATACTAGAAATACAATTTAAATGTTTTAAATACGAATAGTTTTTTTGTAATACCATTTTATAACATTTTAGAAATTTTGAATTTTTATCAACAAAAAGAAGTTATTTCGATTTATTGCAACATTAATATGAATTTCCTTTTATGATTTTCGTCTGTATTTTGCTTCAGGAATGTCTCGTTTTAATGTCCAACAGTAATCCGCTAACATTCGTGGGCTCCACTTGCTTTGATATCGTTTTTCCATGGTAGAAGTCTTGATAGAATCTTTCACCGTGTTCATCGCTGATGGCGCCCAAATTTTCAGGGAAGAAGTCTAAATGTGAATGAAGAAAATGTATTTTCAATGATATATTACAGGCCAAAGCCTTATAAGTAGATAAAAGCTCCGCAATAGTACATTTATGGTCACTTAATCGGTGATTTCCTAGAAAATTTGAAGTTACTTTAATGAAAGATTCCCAAGCTGATTTTTTTTTAAATTACTAAGCTTTTCTTTAATTAATATAATTATCATCTTTCATCAATTGCCTGATTGGAGGGCCAACAAATATGCCCTCAAAGTCAGGATCCAATGTGTCTTTTCGATTTTTGGCGTAACGGCCAGATCGCTAGTTTGAGGTGGTTCTGGTAGCGGACTACCGGTAGATGTTCATTATGAGGATCGGTCTTTTAGCTGAAGGCAGGTCAGGATACTTAATTTTACTTTTTGGTTTAATTGTTATACCTTTTTTGTACCAGTAAGACAAAAATAACAATCAGATGATTTGTTCGTTGGTTCCAACCAAATCATAGGGATTGCAAAAGGCATAGATCGAGATCTTTTCGCCCACCCAGTGAAAAGACCCACATATGTAACACAACAGATGTATGGAACCCTCACTTTGTCTTGTTGTCCGATGGAAAAGCCAAAATACTGTTTATATAACTTAGTTACTAATGGTGTCAAATTCCTTCGCTGAGTTTTGATTGTAATGTCACCACAAATTTAAAAAAACTTGTAAGGATCATCTTTGCACTTTCTTGACATTATTTAAGAATCACTTAACTCTAAAAACAGAACAAAACACTACGCTCTTCAAATAAACAATTTCTCTGAATGCGAAAGTGAAACAAAAACGTTTAATTTTTAATTTTGTGGGTAGTAGCTGTAACACGAAAACTAGACGTAATGAAATCAAAATAAATATGGGAATAAATTGAGGGTAGGTAGGTAATTTAAAATTAGCAAGCATCTTTCTTGTTACAAAATTTTGTTGACCAGTGTAATTATTACAGCTATCACAGTTGCACCTTAATCATCATCATCATCATCTCAGCCATAGGACGTCCACCGCTGAACATAGGCCTCCCCCAATGCTTTCCATGTTGCCCGGTTGGTAGCGGCTTGCGTCCAGCGCTTTCCTGCTACCTTTATGATGTCGTCGGTCCACCTTGTGGGTGGACGTCCCACGCTGCGTTTTCCGGTACGCGGCCTCCACTCCAGAACCTTGCTGCCCCATCGGCCGTCAGTTCTGAGTACTATGTGCCATGCCCATTGCCACTTCAGCTTGCTAATCCGTGGGGCTATGTCAGCGACTGTAGTTCGTTTACGGGTCTCCTCACAGTTGCACCTTACCCCCTGGTAATAGGTGTTATTTTGCAACAAAAATGCATGGTCTGATGAGCTATACTTGACTTTTCTCGGTAACGTATTGGTATTGGTTATCGATTTCCTTTACGATAACGGTTCACGGTATTTGCGTATAGATTTGTAAAGGTTTATTGTGTTTTGAATGCTAGTTTTGACTCACGATTCTTCCTTGTTATTAGGGTAATAATAATTACTCAAGTTTGACTTAAGGTCCTATGTCCCCTAGATGGCGCAGAGGGCGTCCACAACAGTCCTCCATCGCGTTCGGTCTTGAGCTTCGCGTTTGATCTCGCTCCAGGTCTTGCCGATTTTCTTTATTATATCCCTTAGGATTCCACTTTGCTCACCTGGGTGAGCGTCCAGGATGGCGAGAGATTGTGAAGAGGCGAGTCCAAGTGTTCGAGGAGCAGCGTACGACTGAACTCGACGCGAAGCGCGATGACTTCAAGTCATCGGCCCGTCCATCTGCCGCCATTCACTATAACTATATTGGCGGCGTGCTCAGTTGCCCTCAATGTGCGAGGGGGTTTGCCGCGAAGTTCGGCTGCGTAAGCCATCTTCAGGCACACCAGCGCCGCCAAGACAGCTAGGAGTCGGAGCCGCCATGGCCGAAATCGGTCGATGGATCAATCATCATCATCAATATCACCTGGGTGAAATGGTGATATGAGAACTTCGCGATATTTTCACGTCCGAAATACCGCAGTCTCAAGACAAAAGTCTTTGACCAGTGTGTGTTGCCAGTGATGGTATACGGATCTGAGACGTGGTCGCTTACTGTGGGCCTCATACTCGTAAGAAAGCTCAAAATCACCCAAAAGGCGATGAAGGGTGCTATGCTCAGAGTTTCCCTGCGTGATCGAATCAGGAATGAGGAGATCCGCAGGAGGACAAAAGTGACCGACATAGCCCGCAGAATCGAAATCAAGTGGCAGTGGTTGATAGCGGCCTGCATCCAGCGCATTCCCGCTACCTTTATGAGGTCGTCTGTCCACCTTAATCTATACCATGTACCAGTAATAATGGTTTAATGTTAAATTAGTTGTACGATGTTATCCACTGATAACAGCACTCCTGAATCGCAATCACTTTTGAGAGTTTTATCTTATCACGGTCTATGGCACTTCAAACCGATTGTGTAGGATTTTCCCGACTTTCGAGTAATAAAACTTCATAAAACTCATTTTATTTTTGCAAGTTGGCTTTTAAAAGCACTTTTACACGTCCCAGTATTAACCCTACCACTGCTTCAGGACAATAAATGGGCCAGTGTTGAGAAGAAGCAGCGCAAGAAACTCAGTCACTATAATAATTCTGCGTAAGCCACGATAGCCGAACGGTGAAGAGGTTCGACGCGGATTCGAACCCCGTCGTCGCTCGACTATTGTGGTGAATCCACTCGGAACAAGTATATTCAGCTTACCACGAGGGGTTAACGGGATTTTTTTATGCATAACATGGCAGGTATTTGACCACAATCGCACCTGATGTTAAGTGTGATGCAGTCTAGGTACATATCTGCGCTGTAAGTGCCTATTCACTCTCGCCTTGAAAAGACCCGGATTATAGTCTTCGGGAAAGACAGCAGCAGGCAGCGAATTCCAGTCCCTAGCTGTTCGCATTATAAAAAAATCGTCGAAACGCTTAGTAACAGATAAACGGATTATCTCTATACGAATGTTATCTCTATACGAATGTCGAAAGTGACCCTTTCATACAGGTATTTATTTAATTTCGGGACTATCTTGCGTCCCTGATGAAATCCACACGGTATTAAAACATACATAGGCATTGTTTTATCAAACTTGAGCATCTAGGATCATCTAAGATTCTGAAACTAATTCGAAAGAAACAAATTTTTTTTTTGCGAAAATGTGTTTACATCAGTAGGTGTTACAATTTTTCAAGTAGGTATCTCCATCTTCCACCTTTAGGCATGCAAAATTATTACTGTAATTGTCATTTACATTCATTAACAAAATATAATTCACATTTATAAAAACTAATGTCAGAAAACTCAGGGTCAATAATTACATTAATGTCAATTCAAGAATAATAAATTAAAAATACTAAAATTACCTATATAATGTCAACTACATTGTACTTGGTATGTCAAAAGTATTAGATTTGGACTAGGTACATACATTACAAACACATGAAACTGTCCAGGAGGAATTCGCTAATCGAATAATACGCCTTATCTACCAACAACTTATGAAGACATTCCCTGAACGAGAATAAGTCCTCCTTATTTCTTATACCCTGTGGCAGTTTATTATAAATACGGGGTGCCATTCCTGAAATATTTTTCGTAAATTGTCCGAAGTTAAAATGACTGCTTTTGAACAAACGTTCCTCAATTATACTGACTCCTTTAACACATTTGACCTGTAACAGTTAGCTTCGCCTATTGTATGACATCGTGATCGCATAGAAAATATTATAAGTCTAACGCTTAATGAGGGCTATCGTTTTAGCGCTCACCAGTTAGCGCCACTGTAGAGTAAGGTCCTGTCACTTGCTAGTAGCGAAGACAGTGGCACCAACTGGTGAGCGCGAAAGTGGTAGGAGGACTATCGCAATTGCACTCATCCAGATGGCGCCACTGTACAGTAAGGTCCTGTCACTTGCTAGTAGCGAAGACAGTGGCACCAACTGGTGAGCGCGAAAGTGGTAGGAGGACTATCGCATTTGCACTCATCCAGATGGCGCCACTGTAGAGTAAGGTCCTGTCAATCGCCAGGGGTGCCAACTGTTAAGTATAAAAACGATAGCCCTCATTGAGTCAGTGCCTGAGGCATGGGAGCGGCACGGAAGGGTGTTTTGTTACGTCAAATGACAACGAGACTTCAGACTGTACTGGGAAATTCAAACACCATGAATTAACACATGCAGAAACCGCACCGCAACGACTATTATTAGATAAAACGTCATCAAGGTCAACAGATATTGGTGGATTTTGTCATATCTATCAATGTCATGTCAAAAATAACCAATCATGCAGCATTTGGACCTCGCGTCTACGTATTGCCATCTGGCGGATTTTTCATTCGCCAAAACCCTCATTGTAACACAGACGTGTTGCGAACTTTTTTGTACTTTGGGTGTCAAAAAAAGGCAGGTATTTGACCGCAATTGCACCTGATGTTAAGTGTGATGAGTCTAGGATGGTACCTGTAAGTGCCTGTTCACTTTCGCCTTGAAGAAACCCTGATTATAGTGTACTGGAAAGACAGCAACAGGCTGTAGCAAATTCCAGTCCCTAGTTTTTTTTTATCTACAACGAGGAAGCTCTTGGCCTGTATCTCACCTGATGGTAAGTGACGATCAGGCCGAAGGTGGAAGCGAGCTTTACCTGGAATCCTCAACCACGGAGGAACTGGCTACCTTACCTCTAACTGCCGGAACACAACAATGCTGTTAACATTGTTGTTATGGCGACAGACTTAGGTAAGATGGTGGTAGCTAGCCAGGCGGACTTAGAACAAGCCCTACCACCAAGCAAACCGAACAGAAAAATCTGCCCCCACTGGGAATCGAACCCGGGACCTCTGCGTCTGAAGCAGGTTGTAGTTGTCCGCATTATAAGACTGATTTCTGTGGTCCCTCACCATTTGTCCCCCACTGGTGGAAATCTGGAAAAAATTTAGGGAGTAGGTACAGACGATGGCACGTCAAGGTAACCACTGTGGGTTCTTGTGCAGTTGTAATAGGGGCGAGTTTGAAACAAAAATGGGTAACCTGATGTGCTGTCGTGTGTACATAAATTGAAATAGGCACAGAAGAAGACATTAACCAGTTCTGTTGTTTTTCCTTTCAGCTATCCACGAGATCGCCCATAACCTAGCATTTGGCCACAACAGGCCGCTCCACAACCGACTGTTCGGTTTCTTCGCCAACCTGCCCATCGGGATACCTATATCCATCAGCTTCAAGAAATACCACCTGGAACACCATAGGGTAAGTATTTTATCATCATCATTTCAGCTATAGGATGTCCACTGCTGAACATAGGCCTCCCTCAATGATTTCCATAATGAGCGGTTGGTAGCGGCCTGCATCCAGCGCCTTCCTGTTACCTTTACCTTGTTACCTTTATAAGGTCGTCGGTCCATCTTGCGAGTGGATGTCTAGTCCAGAAACTTGCTGCCCCATCGGCCATCAGTTCTCTCTCAGTCAGGCCGTCAGTATTTATTACATAGTAAACAGAGGCTGACAAAGGCGATTTTCTTGCTCTGCTTCTTCTCAGCACATGCCAATTTATTGTCCCGAAGCAGTGGTAGTGGTACCGCTGCAACTCCTGTGTAGCCAGGATCTACAGCTTGACCGCCAATAACTCAACCAGTGAAGGTCAAGTTTGTCTCTGGGGAAAGTTAAATTCGCAACGAAATTAATCAGACATCAGACTTTTTAATACGATTATTTTATCTATCAATAAATCCATCTTAATATCTATTTAAGTGACATAGATATGAGTATTATGTCGTAGACATTGTACAGTTCATAGAAATCGCTATCCGTATCAATCACAGGTGTCTGGTGATAACACCAGTAACTATAAGCACCTTATCTTAATAATTGTGTTCAATAACCGACTATTATGCTCTTATCAGCATGTATCTAACTCGATTGCTTACACTGATAACGGCTGTTTTAAAAATACACAAATAAAATAATTTACATTATAAACTAAAAAAAAACTAGTAAAACATATTTTATTTTTGCAAGAAGGCTTTTAAAAAGCACTACACGTCCCAGTATTAACCCTACCACTGCTTTATAGGCCAGTGCTGAGAAGGCAAAATTTTTGGTGTTCGGACACGTTTAGCTACTAAATAACTCGCTACTCGACTAAATAACTCGACTAGTGCGAACAAGGCTTAAGTTCGAGCCTAAAGTCCGGTCGCCGAGCAGATAGACTTTCGTACAATGACCATTGCGACGGGCGACCGCAGTGTGTGTGCGAGCGCAACAGCAATATAATTACACGCGAGCGATAAGGATGGGTAGCTTGGGGTCATTGTACGAAATTCTATCTGCTCGGCGACCGGACTTTAGCAGACTAAAATATATTTATTGTTTATTACAGTACCAAGGCGACGAAGTCATAGACACAGACTTGCCCACGCTGTTGGAAGCGAAGCTTTTTTGTACCACTGGTGGGAAACTGCTGTGGCTGCTTCTCCAGCCGTTGTTCTATTCCATCCGCCCACTGGTGGTCCGGCCTAAGCCGCCGTCGCCGTTGGAGCTCGTCAACCTTGTCATTCAACTGTTCTTCGATGCTGTGGTCGTGCAGATGTTTGGTGAGTCTTCATCATCATCATCATTCGGTCAGATCATGGTGGCTTAAAACCGTTCGTTTAAAACAGTAAATACAAATGAGTAGGTCACATACAAACCGCGCTCGGTGCGTTTCTATGAAGATGACCTACTCATTTGTATTTTACTCTGTTTAAAAGTATAAAAAGTCACGTTGTTCATTGAAAATAAATCTACATTGTTTGTTGTAGGTTGGAAAGTCCTTGCCTATATGGTCTTAGGATCGCTAATGGCTATGGGAATCCATCCAGTGGCTGGTAAGTGGTCTATCTTACTATTTTACTTTTTATTAATATTACTAATATTATAAATGCGAAAGTTTGTGTGGATGTCTGGTTGTTTGTTACTCTTTCACGCAAAAACTACTGAACGGATTTTGATGAAACTTTACAGTGTTATTATAATAATAATAATAATAATAATAACTTTATTTATTTCTCTCTTTACAAAATACATAAAGTCACAATTTGTAACGGGTAATTATAACAACAAGGAACAAAAATAAGTATTTCGTAGAGACTGGTGTCCGTACTAGGATACCCTGTGCTACAGCACACCAGGCCTCCACCACCGGCTAATCGATACTGCGTGGTTGTGTTAATCTATTTAAGGTAAGTATTTTATATTAGAAACAAACTAAAAATAAAAAAAAAATAAAAAAAATAGAATGATAACATGTGATTTACACAAATAGGCAAAATAAATGTAAAGAAGTACTATTTCAAAAATTTAAACTTTAACTTTAAAAGCAATCTTACTTTCTAATCTTTTGTGTAAGTGTGTGTGTGTATGTGCGTGCGTGTGTGTGTGTGTGTGTGTGTGTGTGTGTGATATGTTACGGCTAAAGATAGTTGTGAACATAATCTTAAGATTAGCCGGCTAAACTTAAGTTTATCTTCGAGATGCAGCTAAAGTTCGATAACATGTTAATTTGCGTCGTGATATTCCATCTTTAGCCGGCTAATGTGCACATTAGCCAAAACGAAACGGCTAAAAATGTTTTCGACTAGCGGCCGCCCGCAACTTCGTACGCGTGGATCCCGTTTTACCCCCTTCATCTATCTTACGCGGTTTAAATTTTTTCATACAAATGTTTTTTCCCGCTAACTCCCGTTTCCGTGGAATTTTTGCAATATCCTGTTGTAATTAAGCTTTAAGTTTACTAAGGTACCTGCATGCCTTTCAAGCTAACTTAAGCGGTTTAGATTTTTCATACAAAAGGATTTTCCCGATAATTCCCGTTCCCATGGGAGTTTCGGGAATTCCTTTCTTAGTGCACCTCTACGGTACCTAAGCTACATCCCTTCCAAATTTCAAGTGCCTACGTGTAATGAAAGTGATTATCGAAATATATAAAAGGAGAAACTGACTGACTTAGTGACAGATCAACGCACAGCCTAAACGGCTAAACGAAGGCACTTGAAATTTGGAAGGGACGTAGCTTAGGTACCGTAGAGGTGCACTAAGAAAGGAATTCCCGAAATTCCCACGGGAACGGGAATTAGCGGGAAAATCCTTTTGAATGAAAATTCTAAACCGCTTAAGTTAGACGCTTGAAATTTGGCATGCAGGTACCTTAGTAAACTTAAAGCTTAGTTACAACAGGATATTGCAAAATTCCCACGGGAACGGGAGTTAGAGGGAAAAAACATTTGTATGAAAAAATCTAAACCACGTAAGATAGACGCTTGAAATTTGGCATGCAGGTACCTTAGTAAACTTAAAGCTTAATTACAACAGGATATTGCAAAATTCCCACGGGAACGGGAGTTAGCGGGAAAAAACATTTGTAACGAAAAATCTAAACCGCGTAAGATAGATGAACTGGGTAAAACAGTGGGCTAATTCAAATGCATTTGTCGAGAGTAGAAATCGTCTGTCAAATAATTTTCTAGTAATCAATTTTGAACTGATTGTCAAGGTAATACAGTTGAAAATTGAATATCAAAGCCAGACTACGCCTAATGTCAGATCAGCCGATGGTAGATGCCAAATTTCCAATATCGCGTACGAAGACGGAGAACTTTGTCAATATAGTGGTACATAAGGGTCATAATTAGTGGATGCCGACGATTTTCGCGCTGTCATCTCAACGACTGCCCACCCAGGATTCACGCGTACGAAGCCGCGGGCGACCGCTAGCTTTTTAAAAAAGTTTTCGTGTCAAAATGGTAAACATTATTACATTGTTTCCTTTTCCATTTCCTTCTACATTTTTAGCCAAGGGCCTGCGGTTACACTTAAGTTTAGCCGGCTAAAGATAGAAGAAACTAACATTAACACCTCGTCGAAGATAAACTTAAGTTTAGCCGGCTAATCTTAAGTTTATGTTCACGCCTATCTTTAGCCGTAACAGTGTGTGTGTGTGTGGGTGTGTGTTATGTGTTAGTTATTGTATTGTTTTAATAAAAGCCTCACTTTCTTCGTAATTTTTAGATATTAACCATTCGGTTAGAAGTTTCTTGCATTCTACTTTTGTTAGTGGATATATATTAAGTAAACGATTAATTTTGTTATATAGATATGGTCCCAAAAAGCAAAAGAATTTTTTGGCAAAAGTTGTTCTAAACCCTTTAAGAGTACATACAATATCTTTACGTCTAATTAGTTGTGTCCTGGGGTCATAAGATGTTTTTGAGTGTTGTTTTAATATTATTTGGAGTATGAATAGCTGTCGGATTGAGAGTACACTCCACTCCCTATATAGGTCATTTGTTGGATGAAGGTAGTGTTTGAAGGTCGCTACTTTAAGAATGGCTCTTTGGGCAACTTCTAGGGATTTTAGGTCCGTTTTGGCTGCGCCACCCCAGCTAGAGATACAATAAACAAACACTGATTGACATAGAGCATAATATACTGAACGAATTATCTCAAAATCGGCGAAGTGGCGGAGTATTTTAAAAACATATGTGAGTTTGTATGCTTTCGAAGAAAGCTGTTCCAGGTGGCAGCGAAAATTAAGATGTTGGTCAATGATAACACCTAAGTATTTGATATTCGTAGCACTTTTAAGATTATTACAGTTACATGTAGAGGTGTCAATACAAGTATGTGCTGTAAGAGCCAGATTTTTATCCACTGGAAGAGCCGCTTTGCGGATGCCGAATGTTATATATTTAGTTTTGTCTGTATTAATTGTCAGTAAATTGCCTTT
>NW_021134414.1:0-733 GCF_004193835.3 Ostrinia furnacalis | reverse complement strand
TTTATCCCGGTTTTTGAAACAGGGACGCGCGCGATAAAGTTTTTCTGTGACAGACAAAATTCCACGCGGGCGAAGCCGCGGGCGGAAAGCTAGTAATTCATATTTTATCGTCTGGCGTAGAGATTTCTACACGATTAACATGAATTAATTCCAATTAATTCGCCTTAGAATGGCGACCATTTGTTTAGACGTTAATACGTTTTTTCACTAAAAATAAATAAATAAAAAAATTAAAATAAAATAGAATGCCGGGGCAACAGGTACATCAGTAGTACCATATTGCCCATTTAAGCTTACCTTTCCTTGGCAGTGAGTTTTGTATTTGGCAGTCGTTGATCAAACAAAACGTACCAGACGTTTTAATATCCTTCCTTCGACATTTTACACTACGCTCCTAGTCCCAAACTGAGCAAAGCTATGGGTCCTAGACAACGGATATAAACATACTTAAATACCGTTTTTATATACATAAGTACATATTATACATAGTAACACCAGGCCTCCGTCACTCGCCTATGCCGGCCGAGATAATTACCTACAGCGCGCGACAACTTCAAGTTGCAAATCAGTCCGGGCCGCCACGCGCCTGTTTGCACACGCACGCGTATTTCTATACACGCTCGGTCGATCATCGTCGCAATCAAGGTTTATTGTTCCAACAGCACTGTTATTCTTCTTTAATGAAAAATTGTAATATTTAGGAATAATAATTAACTGTAGTGATTTATATAAT
>NW_021134413.1:0-1457 GCF_004193835.3 Ostrinia furnacalis | reverse complement strand
ATTATTGATGAATAATGAAATCAATCCTACTAGCTCGATTGATGGTTTCATTTAATTTATTTAAACCAGGTTACCTTTAATAATATTTTTTCGTTAATTTATGAAAATATCAAATTAGCCCGTAATCCTGAATCCTGATACATAAATTTAGCCTATTAATTTAACACATGTACGACTGTACTCAGTGTTGCACTATCAAATGCAATTGACGCGCCTCTATATGCCAGGGTTTTTATGTTCTTGGTCAGGCTATACAATACCCGGAGATAAATATTGCACATCGACCTTTAGAACGAGACAATCGGCTAATTTCGGTTTCGTAGAGCGTTATCACTGTCGCACTTGAACAATTACTGACAATGATGTTTTGACAAAGTATAAACAAACTTTATTTTAACTTTTTAAAGTCGTAAAAGAAAAGTGGTTTACAATGTGTTAAAGTATTTGTCGAAGAGAAATACTAAGAGTTCGGACAATATTTTCATTAAGGGCTGATTTTTCAATCGTCGGATAACTTTTAACTAAAGAATAACTTTGGCACATTGACAGTTTTAGTATGAGAAATACGTCAAAATGACAAGTTTATTCTTCAGTTAAAAGATATCTGACGATTGAAAAATCAGCCCTCAATTAAATAATGTTTAGTCAATGACGTTTTGTCAATCGTATAGGTAGTGTGCGACAGAGATAACGCTCTGCGAGCCGAAATTAACCGATTCTCTTTCCAATGGTCGATGTGCAATATTTATTGCCGGGTACTGTAGGTCATCTTCATAGAAACGCACCGAGCGCGGTTTGTATGTGAGCGCGCCTATACGTATGCGGCGCGCACGCACACACTGACAAAATTCGGCGCAACACTGGCAACACCAACACCCCGCTAATCCAGGCTAAATCTTGTCAGTGTGTGCGTGCGCGCCGCATACGTATTGACGCGCTCACATACAAACCGCGCTCGGTACGTTTCTATGAAGATGACCTACTCATTTGTATTTACTCTACAATAGGTCTTCCCCGATGATTAGCCAGTAGTAGAACGGTCACCTTTGACAACTTTGATTAAGACTTTTTTATGTGGTAACGACATGAACCTATAAAAGTCCCGTTGCTTTGTCTCGGATTCTACTAAACTTAGCCCTAAATAACAACGAAGTCGGTAATGTCAATCATAAATAGAGAGAACTAAGATTAAATCATATTGATCGTTGCCGTAGAACTCGTCCTTGAACACTAAAATTAAATGCAGTGGAAAAGTTATTTTACCACCACACTTTATCAAACAATTTTTAGTTTGGTTTTCAATTAACGTCACCAACGATCAGCGACACTCACGCCCGTATTCACAAACATTACTATGAGGTCTCACAGTGCGGGTGACACACAAACCAATGACAGAGCTCTATTCAACGCTGTGCGTTCGATTTGCTTCACTTAAGCAAGCATCGTTTGTGAATAGG
>NW_021134412.1:0-525 GCF_004193835.3 Ostrinia furnacalis | reverse complement strand
GATTTACTTGTGTTGCGTCAAAAAAGCACAAGAGCACCGCGACAGACAATAAACGCCCCGTGTAATTTTTGCGAGGCCGAAGGCCGAGCTCCGAATGCGAGGCCGCAGGCCGAGCGCCGCGTAGGGCGAAGCCCGGAGCGGCCAGCATCGCAGATCCAGCTTTTGTAGCCCGCGTAGCGGGCGACCAAAGCTAGTTGTACTTTATAAGTTTGTATTTAGTGCATTTGCACTACATACTTTAAATTATTTGAAATGGAAATCGGCGCGGCGGCGATAGGCAGGTACGCGGCCGTACTTTTCAAGTTGGTTTGTCGAAATGAAGCCGGGGAGATGTGCCCCGGCCGTCGATTTTTAAAGGTCAAACGGCTTTAGGCGCCGCCCATTAAAATCATACGATGTTTTTGACCAATGCCCAGACGCAAAGGATTGAAGAGAATGCTGCTTAGGGTCCCGCGCGACCGATAAACGAACCATTAGCAAGGTCACTGTAATATTGATCTATTTTATTTTAAGCTAGTTTTAAGG
>NW_021134411.1:0-592 GCF_004193835.3 Ostrinia furnacalis | reverse complement strand
TCTATAACGAGTTGAAAAAGTACTGTTTTTGCGCCAAACGGCGTAAACGCTCTTAATCTCCTTACCAAAGTCAAATATAAGCTGATTCGCAAACTTACACCGTTTCTGCAAGACGGCCCAATCTCGTATCCTTAAGATAAACTTTCAAATTAGAGGATTAGCGCAAATAAGTTTGTTTGTTTTATGCCAGCAACGATATTTGTGCCTCCACGCAAACTGTCGCGGGTCGCCTAATCCGCCTTGAGCTCCTGTGAGCACGGAGCCAAATTCGACACTTGGGTACTCGTACCCGCCATTCCCGGGCATTTTTGGCGTCCGATGCAGTTTGTATTCGGCGCTTTGGCGTGTTAATCCAAAATCGATACGGCTTATTGAAAATAAAAAATGTAGTGCGCCTACCTCGGTTAAATTCTCGACTAGACCGCCCAACGTTCTATTTTGGGGGTCTGAACGTAGCGAATGAGAAAGTTTCCTTTTTTGGACTTCAGCGATATTTTTTAAGTTAATATTCTGAAATTTGAAAAAATACTTATGGTACTCATTTCTATGAGATTGGACTATATGCCTTTCGTTTCGTTTCAGCCAAATGACG
>NW_021134410.1:0-21116 GCF_004193835.3 Ostrinia furnacalis | reverse complement strand
TTTTGCTGCAGACAGAATTTCGTGTAATGAGAATTATGCTTGCAGTACATACAGTTCGTTTGTTGACTGCACTCCGTATGTTTGTGTCCGAACTTCAGACATCTGAAGCATTGCAGGTTATTATTTTTCCATCCACGATTTCCATTCATATTCTGCCGACAATACTTGGCAATGTGTCCTTTCTTGCCACATTGAAAATAACTCTTGACTAAAAATGCGTTGTCATTTGTTTCTATTGCTGACGTAGACGGCGTCATTTCGGGTTTTTCCAAATTTTGATTTTGATTTTCTTTTCGCATATTTAGCTCTAGATTAATTCTTGATAGCAGATTTATTAATGTTTTTTCGGAAGTTTGGGTTAACTCCCACGCAGTTCTAAAAAAAGCTAATTTTTCTGGTAAACTTGATAAAATTTTTATCATGATTTGTTTCTCGTCTATGCTGTAACCTAAATTTCTTAATTTTATCGCTTGATTTTCAATTTCTGCTATGTCAATCATCAAATCCGAATTTGAAAATTTGAATTTATAAAATTGTTCTAAAAGTTGGCAAATCTGTGTATCTTCATGTCCTAGAAATAATGTGTCAAATTTTTTTTAAATTTGTTTTGTTGTATTGCAATTCAATGCATATACAACAAATTTATCACATAACGAGCTTATTATGATATATCTTGCTTTTGCATCCTTTCTACTAAATTCCTTTTTGCTCTCAGCATTATCTTCCAAAACACAATCTATATCTTTTGCTGTCAATAACAATATCAATATCTTCTTCCAGTTTGTATAGTCTTCTCCTTTTGATAATATTAATAATTTAAACTTTTTCTTCCGACATATTGTATAAGTTACTGTTTTAAAATTTTCAAAAACAAAATCAGGATAGATCTTTAACTTTCATTCTTCTTATTCAAGAGATAATTAACGGTACTTTTGGTAAATTTTTATTTCTCGTACGTTGAATGACCATCCGCATTGCTGCTGCATTTGGTACATGGGGGGCGCTGGTACTCGGAATATCTTGTATACAACGTTGTATAATCTGGGATGGGTTGTCCATCGAATTAATTGCTTTTGTTTTTAGAGAAACTGCAATATTCAATTTTATTTCTTTCTCTGGGTCTGGAATATGAGCATGAGTAGGGTTTCTGCTCGAGCTTTCTCGAACTCGAGAAAACTCGAGAAATTTGGCTTCATTCGAGACGAGAAAAAAATTACCGGAGCTCGAGAATTCTCGAGTTTCGATTTTGAAGCTTTAATATTCTTGAAAGCCTATTTTCTTACACAAAAGTAAGTTTTAAATTATTTAATAGGTCAACGTTGCTTTTAGACTGGCCTAGTCTTTCCTTTTTTAACTGATTTAATTTCTCAATCGAAACTAAGTAATAATAATGTTCATGTTCACCAACGAGTATATTTATTATGTATTTTTAACTCTGACTGATTTAAAGACTGAAAAATTTGTTAACTAGACAGTAACTTTACCTAACAGACGTTAGGTTAGGTACTCGTGCCTCCTCGTAAAGTTTATTTAAGTCGTTATCAGTAAGAAATTTAAAAATCTATTAAATAGTTTTTTTGTTCATAAAAAAAATCTATTTATCGTAATTTTGCTATTAATTTGGACTTGTGTTCTTTAGAAAACAAGTGATTCAATTGTAGCTCCAGATTTTTATTGTTATTTATCCTTAATGTACACGCGACTTTATAACTTTTGTTATGATTAGCGATAAATTGTGGTTTTGGATGGGGCTTCATTACCAAATGCAGAAATCATCCGGTCAACACACTGTTTTTGTGTTAAACCACTTCAAAAGTCATAATAAATCATCGCTCTTGAATTTTCTCGAGTCAATTCCATTTTCTCAACGACTAAACAAGTTTGACAAGACCTTGTGATACGACCGAGAATCTTTTTTTAAATAAATAAATGGTATACGATTTTTAAAACCCTGGACTTTGCAATTAAATAGATTTTAATATGACTGGAACAGTGGAAATATTCCATTCCCGATACTTTTAGTGCAGCCCTCGTATTGCAATTCAATGCATATACAACAAATTTATCACATAACGAGCTTATTATGATATATCTTGCTTTTGCATCCTTTCTATTAAATTCCTTTTTGCTCTCAGCATTATCTTCCAAAACACAATCTATATCTTTCGCTGTCAATAACAATATCAATTTCTTCTTCCAGTTTGTATAGTCTTCTCCTTTTGATAACATTAATAATTTAAAATTTTCTTCCGACATATTGTATAAGTTACTGTTTTAAAATTTTCAAAAACAAAATCAGGATAGATCTTTAACAACTTTCATTCTTCTTATTCAAGAGATAATTCTTACAGTCCTCTGGGTACGTACGCTGGGCCCATAACCTGTTCGAGAGTGTGCCTCTCTTTACATAACTCCTGGGAACTCTTGCCCCAACCCTAGGAGGTTATTCTAAATTCTTCAATCATAACAACACTTCAATACTCACACTTTATTATTGTTTAAAACATTTTAAACAAAGCCCTTACAATTTACATTATCAAAATCTATTAAATATTAAACACAATAAAACATTTTCCAACTAAGTCTATCGAAATACAATGTCACATTTTCTAGCTTTTCTTCACCTGTCATATTTTCAAAATTGATTCTGTTGCTGTTTACTTTTAAATAAAAACTGCCAGCAACATTATACCAACAAATCATCTCATGTTAAAATTCTATATCCTAACAATTTCTAATAACATTTTGAAGGAAATATCAAAAAATCAGCCTTATACTTTGACGTTTTTAAGTTGGTATTTTCCACACCTTTAGTACTGTCTGTCTGCCAAAGCCACGATGACCCAAACTTCATGTTTGGCCATGGTTCTTAGCTATGTTGGGAGCATGCGCTGACAAACTTTCAGCCTTTATAAAATAACGTAGGTCTGGCGTTCACTAGCTCTTAGTCTATTAGCAACACTGTTCTCAATTTTATATGAGCTGTCAGGATGTTCAAAAATATGTATGCAGATATGACATAGAAAACTGTCACGATGTTTTCTTAATCCATTTTAAACGACTGACTTCAAAGAGGTCACAACAAAAACAGTCATGACATGTGATTTGCATCCAAGTTATGAACTTGGAAGCAAATCACCCCCAAAATAACTTAACTCCTTTTTAGTCACGTTAGGGAATACAATAAAATACGTAACACGTCTTCCATTACTTCAGTTAAAGAATGTTTTGTGCAAAATTTGAAGTACGAGTAGATTGAATCAAGGATTATCTTGTTGTCCCATACAAACTGCCCCCTTTTTCACCCCCTTAGGGATAGAATTTCGAAAAATCCTATTGTTATTTAGCTGCCTACTGCAGCTGGTGTCATGTTTGGTCAGTTTCTGTGTTGTTCACGAACCCATTGTAAACATACACCCAGCGTTTACGGGGTTAATAACAAACAATGGACGGTATACAGCAGCTTTCAGCGATGGAAATTCAATGGCCTTTATCATTTACTACTCAAATGTAATGTAGTTTACTAACTAAATTAATGAAAAGACAATTTACTTCATTTGCAATTATTTGTCTAATCTTCCTTGTTCACGAGAGGTGTGTTTAATCATAATTAAGAAATATAAAGTTTTCTCTGCCTGTCTACTATTTGTAACGTAGTCCATATTCACCTAAACTACTGCTAATAAAAACAATAGATAAAATTAAGTTAGACCTGAACATCCTTTTCATTTTTTGTCCAATGCCCTAACTTTTATTCTACTGAGTAGTATTATCAAATATAAATACTCGAGTATACTCGTACCATCAAAAGTGGAACACTAGTTAAAGATGCTACATATTTTGAGCTTTAAGCTGATGCAATAAAAAGTCTTTTATAAGGAAATTTCGATGCTCCCTTACGACCTTACGAATGTTAACGTTCAGTTGCCGTGGTTCCGATTGCGCATGCCAAGACATAGCCCGATACGGCGGAATGCGTCAAGCGATTTCATGATGCGAATAACTCTCGTAAATTTTATTCTGGTAATATGTAAAAATGGTGAGTGGATATAGAATCCCTTGTATGAAACTTGTGAAAGCCCTCTTACGGCATGATATAAATGTTCCTTAACCCAGCACTTAACATATCTCTGCAGCACCCTATAAATGTCAATCCCCTAAACGCATGTTATCTTTCATCACTATACTTGGATTGCTTTAGTTCAATGGAGAATTAATTTTACTAGTAATAATCCAAAGATTCGTAACGATGAAAGTAATATTATTTAGACAATAACCATAACAGAAGATAAAACATGCAAAGCACTCGCTTACCTTTCTTCAAAGCGTATGCTGGATCGACTGATGTCACTCCAGGCGCTCATGGAACGTCCGCGGCCGCGGTGGTACGCCGCCGCCGTGGCGGCCGTCGCGGTGGGCCGGCGCTCTAATTCCACATCTGGTGGAAAATTGACTTTGGTGGAGCCTCGAGAAGAAGGCCCCTCGGCGGATTCGCCGCCTCCGGAGAGCTCCATTTCGAAAGCGGCGTACTCGGGTGCGTCGTCGGGCTCTCCGTCGCTGCCGTCGCTAGCCGCCGAGAGGGCCTCATAGCCGTAGCCAGGGCGGCCGACGGCGCCGCCGCCAGCCGCGCCGCCCCCGCCGGGCCCGCACTCCGGCCCTGCAGCCAGCCTCGGCGATGCTTCGATTCGGCTCAATGACGCCGCTTTTACTGACTGTCCTCGAGCGTTCAATGGCGAACTCCTCGACGGGAAATGGTTTGAGTAACGTAACTTGCTGTGGCGAAACGTGGTGACGCTTTATGTTTTCCGTCAACAAATTGAATATAACCGAGCACCAAGAGTTATAGACACAGTAGTATATTGTATTTCGTCCACTTATTGCTGCACTTTAGGGCACTGATGGCAGTAAAAGCGATATGGATAATTTTATGACTAACAACAATTTATTGCCATTTGTAGGAACGTATAATTGTCAATGTCTCAATGATATTATATTTTGAATTTGCCGCTAATAGATTTTTAGCACAATAACAAACTATCACAACGATATCGTCAAATTCTCACTAGTGTGTTGATGACTCGCCGCGTTTCGAGATTCGATATGTGTTTGACCACTGTCTTTAAATACAATAGAAGATTTCAAGAAACGTCAGGTGACGACGAAACGAAAACATAGCCTGATTACTACAGTCCCTTTTCGACTAGTGACCTTTATGCCGCCAAGCAGTATCAGGTTTTGTTAATGGGGGTGGCTAAACAATAAAAACGTATAGATACTACGTTTCATACATAAGGTATCGTGAAGTGAGCAAAGCATGGGATATCGGAGTGAAGTGCGCACAAGTGAGTGCGGGCGGGGCAGATCGATGCCGCGAGCGCGACCACGATTGCCCTTTGCTAGTTCCCTTTTCCTCCGTCTTTGTGGATAGCGCTATTGTCTCATTTCCGAGTATTGTAAATATTTTATCACATCAGTCCCGATACTAGATTTTAAACACGTCACACTGTTTGTCATTGACGTGATAGGGCAGGGTTAACTCGAGACTGGCCTTTGAATTAATGTAATTTCCAGGACTATATTCCATTCTAGACCAAGCCAGTCGGCAGTCTGTTAATTGTAAATATCAACTATTATTTCATGACTCTAGCTAGCTATCACGATAATCTGACTACACTACAAAATAGATAATAATTATGAAAGCAACGCAAAGTCCATTATTATTTGTAGACGTAGGTAATGTGATATTAGGTATGCCGTATAAATAGAAATTGACCTAGTTTTTTAATAATATAGCGATCGATAAGGCCTTCGTTGTTTGTGATTAAGGGATCGAGTCATTAGTCCTCTTGAATCTATCAAGAATAGCACCTGAAAATAAAAAAGTTTTATACTATTTACTGTTAGCAATTTTAAGCCGTCACCCTAGCTTAGAAAGAGTAACTCGATTAGTGGAATGTACCTATGAGTAACGCGTTTCGTCCGAAGAAAGAAAATAGAATCTTATTGGATTCTTCAGTGCAGTTTTGAAAGACGTACGTGTCACTTTACTTTAGATTCAGTTGGTTAAGTTTAGAACAAAGATAGACGCTATCTTTAGCTATTGCCTTGTCTCGCACAACTCTTCCAACTTGCAATAATGGAAAATTTGGCCAATCCCTAGCATGATATGGTATTATGGTTACGAAAATTGCAAGCTTTTCACCTGTTTTTTGAGAAGTATTTTCGTATCCCTCTACAAGGCTTGATTTCTTTGCACTTTTTAATTGAAAGTCAGTAAAAAGCGATCGAAAAGCCTTTTTTTGGATTTTTTGATAGATTCGATTTTCGATTCGTTTTAAAAAGTGCATTTTGTGTTGTACACTATTATAACTTCAAAATTTAATTTCTTTGTCAATCAACCCTCTCTGTCAATGTTTTGTTTAATGTAATTTTTTAAAATGTTGGTTGGAGAGGCGCCCGCTGAAAACCAGCGTCGGGGCACGCGTGCATGCACGCGTGGCTCGATTAATACTGAGCGGGCGCCTTTTTGGCACAAAAATATGCGTGTATAGTTTTAAGTCTATTTGTTCTGTATTTTATTTTTTTATTTTTGTGTCAAATAAAGTTTTTCTTATTCTTATTATTCTTATTTCCTTTTAGGCTGACATCGGTGACCGACGTCTGCGTAAAAGGAAATCAAGCCTTAGGGACCAAGACCAAGTAAAAATTACTCTATTCAAGGCTTACCATTAGTCTGTATACGGGCAATCACAACAAAAAGTCACTGGATGTCCTGCGGGTTCAGTATAATAATGCTTTTATGATGCTGTTGGGACTACTTCGGTATTGCAGTGCGTCGGAGATGTTTCCGCAAGCCCGTACGGACGGTTTTCACGCTATAATACGCAAGAAAAACGTTTCTCTGCTAAGAAGAGTGAGAGATAGTCACAACAGCATTCTAACAACAGTAGCGGAGAGATACAACTCTCCGATTATTATATTTTTTTTCCAATCTTTATTGTTTACTAACCCTTAGTAGTTTATAAGTAATGTATGTATTAACTGTGACTGTTACTAACACAAATATGGATTATTCTGGTCCGAAATTTATTATTTCCTATGTACGGCGACAATTATAGAGTCGTCTCAAACTAACAGTAATACGTTCTTGTTCCGAAGGTTAACAGTAACTAAACACTTCTACAAAAAGTCTATCGTGGTAAAAACTGGTAAAAATTACAAGTACCTCATTGATTTGAGCATTACGCTTTCGGTAGGGTAAATAAATTGTGAATATGAAATAACTGATCAATTTACGAGTAGTCCCGACCCAACCGATTCTGGGTTTTTTGGATCTACTAGAAATAATAAAGAAATAAGTACTCGTGCATATCTTTTCTGTACTAATCATAACAACTGCATGGAAAGATAGGTGACCTTTGTTAGGTTCATACTCGTCCTTTAGAATTTTGGAAAATATATTCCAAAGAAGTAGTTCTTCGTTAGTCGGTGACGTCAAGAGAGTAGATATTGGTCTAAAATTTGAAGGGTCACTTTTATCTACAATCTAAAAATTTTGTAGCGGACAGCCGCTCGGGCGTGCGGAAATAAGAAAATGACTTCGTTTTAAATAAAGGTGTAAGTACTTCTGCAATATGTGCCCACAACGGCTATCAAAAACACATAAACTTCAAAACTAAACAAAAGGTATCAAAAAGACTAAAAAAAAGTATAAAAACATAGACAAATCAAAAAGAGGTTGGTCCACCTATCGGTTCCCAAAATCCTCCCCTCCTATGGCGAAGCCACATTACTCTAGGGGTGCACCGACAGGTGGATCAGCCTGGTTGGAATGGGAATGAAGTACCTAAGTTGGCATGAAATGGTGTAAGGGCTTCAGGGCAATCGGGGGTCAGGGCAAGAGCTTCTGCGTTTCTCGGAGCATGGCATACAAGGGATACCTGGCTCCGTGTTATCATAGTTACCAAAATGTGGATCCGGCTCGAACTATCGGATAGCCGCTGTGGGCATATATTGCAGAAATACACCTTTATTTTGAACCGAAGGTTTTTCTTATTTCTGCACGCCCGAGCGGCTGTCCGCTACAAATTTGAAAATTTAATTATTGTTTCAGCAGTTTAATTTACAGGTGAAGATACATTTTCTTTATCTATTAGATTTTCCTATAACATTGTTTATTGAAGGAGTACGTATTGGTTTGTTTTTGATAAATCTTAGATCTACAAGTTCTGGTAATATACAATCGAAATAAAAAGACGGCAATTTAGGCTCCATGCGATATTTCCAGCATTTTTGTCCTTTTGGAGAACTTATGTTTTGATCTTGTTGTCTCCATACCACACAGCCAGTATAAATTGTTTTTGTACAAATATGCCATCTGCCCTGGTGCTTGTATGAAACAATCTGAATTTTGGTTGACAGTTATTTGTCCTGTTTTTTGTCATGTTGCCAGAAATTTCCCTTGATTGATTGCACAAATTAGCCAATCCTATGTGGCGCTACTGTACACTTTATTTCTACAATTGTATTATCATCTATAAAGCCATCAGAAGTTGCGATTCGGAATCGATACTTTTGGTCGATAAAAACGCCACATTGAGTGACCCAAGTAAAAAAACGCCACATTGAGTGATCCAAGTAAATTGTTCGTGAGCTACTTTTTCAGATTTTTTCCGTGGCTTATAAAAGCCATATGGGTGGGACATATCTGGTCTATACCACATATTTTTAACTATATTTAAGCTGCTGTTAGTTTGTTTTCTTTTAACGACTTTTCCGAAATTAGAAGCTGTTGCTTCTCAGTCCTGACATGTCTTTATCTTGATATTTTTATCATTGTGTACTGATACACACATGTGTTCATGATGCTGAAGCGCGTATTCAGGCGTATTCTACGGTGGCATTACTTACAGGGAGAGACAGGGAGCGTAAAGCAAATTCGGCCAGCTTATCATCAAGTCCCTGCTCCCCATAGATCTCGGTAATGGTAAAATTGTTTATAAGCCTTCTCTGTCGCTCAATTTCCATCCTATTTTCAGTAGAAGGTGTCAGTCAACTCCCACGGCACGATACTTAGTGTGTTTTGGACAGCGAATGCACTAAGATTCTGTACAATGTTAACATTGGCTGGTAGTCTGTAAACAAATTTCTGGCAAAGTTTGACAAGAACCCCAGTGCATCTTCTTTGAACTTTTATTTTTGGGCCAAAGATGACCCAAAATCAATATCTTCCTGACTAAGCAATGAGTTTTCAAATTCGGAATTTACTTTGACGAGTGCTGATTTGTTCTTGTAACATGTTTTTAAAAAGTTTTTTTATTTTTTTTTTTTATGATGCGTGATTTACGTAGCGTAGTTTTATTACTACATAATTAATTATTCGCAACGTCTCTCATTCCATACATTTAATTTATTGCGTGAACATTATAATTTTTCTTCGAAGTTAACTTGCAGCAGTCTTATTTTTCTATTTAGACCTAACTATGTTTAACCCTTCATTTGGCAACGACATAAAAAATGGAAATACATGAGTTTGGAATGTAAGGCATCAAGGGTATGCTAAGAACTATTGAAAAAATATGAAAAAAAAAATCCTGCATTTCCCAGAGTTGGGAAAATTCATGTCCGTCACAGCGGACACTGTCAAAGGCGTCATAAATAACGAGTAGATTTGAATGTTCGCCGTGGCGGACATTGGCAAATCCATAAATAAAAAAACTTCGTTATAAACTAATTTTATTAAGAATTTTTATAGTATTGAGAATAAAACACCTTAGAAATTGGTGTTTTGGCAAGAAAAATTAAGTAAGTAATTAAGCGTAACATTAAAAACGAACATATAAAAAAATCATTTGGTATGGAAATCTAAACAGTTTCTTGCATTTTTGCCCATCACAAAGCAAAGGCGCGTTTGAAACTTTATCTAGAACACCACTGTATTTTTTTGACAATACCTGCAACGTTATAAGAGAAGCTAAAGCTAATATTTATATTAGCGAGAGATCATATCATTACAATTTCGATAGAGGGTGCAGGTGAAGAATAGTTTGAGTTAGTAGAAGCACATTTATCAAGCATTTCAAAATCGGTATCAGATTTCTCACTTGCGCCTGAGGAAGCGTGTTCTAGGGACGAAAGCCAATATTGTTGAAGCACGCGCATGCCTCAGACAAATGAAAAACAAAAAAAACATAAGAAAACGCCCATAACCGCAAAACAAACTAAATTTGACTATGTCCGCCACAGCGGACAATGTTGTTTTATGAATATCAGTGAGTAATTGACAATGCCCGCTGTGCCGGACAAAGAGATCAAGCGAGTAAAAAAACACCAAAATATGTATAAATGTTATGAATTTCAGCTAAACATTATCATACACGTATTATTGTAAAACAAATTGCAAAAACAATGAGCTTTTAACAGCAAAAGACTGAAAAAAAAAAATAATTTACCTTATCGAAAACAGATGACTGTCTCTTCGCTGACATTTTGTTCGCGACTGACAGATACAGTGTTGCGAACGTCAAAGTTCACTTTCTACAAACATTTTCAGAGGTTAAAAAAAATACTGTAGAATAAAATAAAAATAACATTTACAACACCCTCTACTTGGTTTTTAAAGTTAATGTCCGCCCTACCGGACAAATTCAAATTAAGGGTTAAAACTACGTAAGCTTGACCTGCAGCTAACAATAATGGTAAATAACACCTTGATCTACAGCTTAGTTCTTCTTAGCTTCTACTGGTCGAGCAATAAAGAATTTGAATTCGGTCAAAACTTAGTGTCCTTAAAAAGTGTATGTTAGAGGCAATCCCGTAACCCTGGAACAGTAGCAGCGTCCGTCGGTCCGCCCCGGGTGCCAAGCATCAGGGGGTGACACAAGTCGCGCAGTTAGTACTCACTGACATATATCTGCGTCATGATGATTGCGATTGTCTTTTTATCTACGAATCGGTAGGTATAAACTCCAAAATCCTGGGGGGCACCCAGTGGGTGCCTTAGGACTTAAGACGGGGGGGTGATCACCCCGGGTGCCAACCCATGCTACGCCGCCACTGCCCCGGAATAAATAAATAAATAAATAACCCCGGGATTGTGAGCATGAAATAAAAATGTACTTTTTTCTGAAGAAAATTTGCTGAGCCATTGTGCTGTATTATAAATTGTGAATATTATTAATGATAAAACTGATCAATTTACGAGTATTCCCAACCGATTCTGGGTTTTTTGGACCTACTCTTTTAAACAAAGAAATAAGTAGGTACTCGAGCATATCTTTTCTGGGCTACTCATAACAACTGCATGGAAAGATAGGTGACCTTTGTTAGGTTCATACTCGTCCTGTAGAATTTTTGAAAATGTATTCGAAAGAAGAGTAGTTCTTCGTTAGTCGGTGAAGTTGAGATATTGGTCTAAAATTTGAAAGGTTCACTTTTATCTACAATGTAAAAATTTGAAAATTTAATTATGGTTTCAGCAGTTTCATTTACAGGTGGAAATACATTTTTTTTATCTTTACTAGATTTTCGTATGTCATTGTCTCAAAACATAAAAAAATATAATTCTTTTCGAATTTTTTTAAACACCCGAACGCTGCACAATATTTGTTAATTTTTATTGTCCATTTTTAAATAATATTTGCAACCTCGATCATAGAATGACTGTGCTATTAGGTAGGTAGGTATCTAAAGCGCGCGCCAGCGTCCCGTTCGCTGTAGATAAATAAGGGATGTACTGCGCGGAGTGATCCAGGCCTGCTGGTAGTCTGTTGACAATTTTCTGGCAAAGTTTGAAAAGAACCCCAGTGCATCTTCTTTGAACTTCTAATATTTTTTTCGCAAGGAGTTTTACTATTTGGGCCAACGATTTAAAAGATGACCCAAAATCAATATCTTCCTGACTAAGCAATGAGTTTTCAAATTCGGCATTTGCTTTGGCGAGTGCTGATTTGACCGACTCGATATCTTGAGTAAATTGCTGTTGATCGTAGGCATAAGCAGCTCTTAAAGAATGAAAGAAAGAAAACATTTATTTTGGTTCCAAGTCCAACATAAAAAATACACACTTTAATAAGTAAAAGGTAGTTAGGTTCTAACTCAGCATGTGTCATGCTCTAAGGTAGTAAAGCCCAGAACATGACGCTGTTATTCTGCGGAAGCCATTTTTGGAGAGAGCGGCAGAAATACACGCCTTAAAATTAAATCATTAAAATAACACAAATGTGACAACACACAAAAAAAAAAACAAATCAAAGAGAAAACAAAATAAAAATACAATAAAAAAAACTAATACTACACTATACTTGTTAGCTTCAGAAATGAAAATGTGCTTAGCTTATACAAAACTGTATTTCAGATCATAAAGCTAGGTAACAGAATTATATCGAAAAACAAGATGGCTAACACCGTTGCTAGGCTGCGGTCCATAGACCATGGCCTAGCATCGGTGTTACCAGATCTGTCGCCAACAATACTAATGCCCAACATTGTACCGTCCTAGCCATGACAGTGTCAGGAGGGCGTCACCATCCGGATTATTACTACTAAAGAGGCTGGTTCTAACACTCGCCTGGCCGTTGTCGTTGCAGAGATCATCATAAATTTTCGTTATATTGGCATTGTTAGCTTGAAACAAAATATTATTATTCAAATCAGTGACACTGACAACCTTTAACAGCTGTGAAAGAAAGACCAAATAAAGCAAATGTGTGTCATCATTGTCGAGCTTGATAACATTTTTCACCTGAAGCTGCAATGTTGTTAAAGTTTAGTTTTAATGCTTCCCACTGTTTCTTTAATATTCCTATCCACAGCTGCATGAAATGCTAACCATCGAGTAACGGATTGTTGAGTCAGTTTTGGTTGCTTATTGTTGTTGTTGAGTGACTGATATAAACATTGGTAGGGTTTTAATCTTAATGGGCGATGCGCAAACCAGTTTCGAGTTTCCCGCAGTAAGTACTCGAGAGAAGTTGGTAATTCGTCCCATGCTTTGGCGGCACACAAACTCAAGCTGTGGCAGATACAATTTTGAGTAACTGAACATGAGGATAATCAGCTTTTACTCGTAGATGGGTGTAAAGAGAATTCCGGTTTCCAGTTATTGTGATTAAATTTAAATTTAATAAAATGACGTAGGTCTGGCATTCACTAGCTCTTAGTCTAGATGGAAAGATGTGAATAGATCTTTTTGTTGGTAATAGTCCAGTGGTGATAACAGTAGTCCTTTTAAATTCTAGTAGTATCGTCCTATTTTGCTTCTACATCCTCTTAGTTGGTTTAATGCAAAACCAGAACATTTTAAACAGTAGTATTTTTAAGCGAATGATATCTAATTTACTAATAGAAAGATGTTTATCTAAATGACTCCACGGGTCACTTGTTCGTTAATGTTCCCGTTGCCAATCACTTAGTATGCACGGCTACACACATGACCGAATTCATCTCGTTCGAATTCAGGCTCAAGGGAAATAATCACTACCACCCCGTTACGACGTACTTAATATGCATGATCCAATACAATGTATTGGACAAGCCAGAATATCATGTTGGATTTAATTGTTCAGTTCCATGTTAGTACGATAGTAATTTTAACATTAAAAAAGGGGTTATCCTCGGAACTCGTTGTATCGAAATTTGGTTTACGGGAGGGATGATCAGGATCATATTCTTTATTTGCTATTTAGTAACGTACAGTCTACGAATAGTTACAAGATGCATGCATTACAATTAGGTGCCGCGAGTAACCTTACTCTTGCAGAATAAAAATGAGAAAATAAATATTATAAAAAATAATGATCTACTGCTGCTTTCAGTTTGATCTGTTTTGGCCATTACTTCGGTATTTAAGTTAACAATTAGCAGCAGTTGATGGAATATAATTTCTTTAAGGATCAAGACTTTTCTTGGCGGAATAATAACATACAATTCTTTATAAAAACCTAATTTTTGTGACCTACTTTCCTTCTCTGTTAGTCTGTCCATAGTCATTTCGTAGTCGTAGGCAAACATAAATGAATAATTAAATTAAAAATAGTAGTAATAGTAGTAGTAGTGGCTACTTTATACACGTTTGTCTGGTCAAAACATAGTGTCCTTAAAATATGTAGGTTAGAGGCAATCCCGTAATCCCGGGATAAATAAATAACCCCGGGATTATGAACATGAAATAAAAATAATAGTTTTACATAAAAATCTACTTTTTATTGAAGAAAATAGCTGAGCATAGCTTGCATTGTGCTGTATTGTTACTCTTTTTCAGTTATAAAGTAGCTCTACATATTGAAGTTGCTGCTCCATCTTTCTTATGTTTTCCGTAAAAACTATCTTTGGAGTGTATATAGCGATATTGTTTAAAATATCGCCCGGAAATATCCCGGGCTCGAATCCTCTAGTGTGGGCACAATTAGATCTCCATTATGAAGATCTAATTGTTTTTTATTGTTCTCGTCTTTCATCATTGCAAGATTCATTGGATTGGTATTACGGTTGGGTATAGCGATGTAATACTTGTTTCCATAAAAGTTTGTGCTGTATCATCTCCAACTGATGTAAATGTTTTAGGAGAAGAAGAATTATTGGTGTCACAATAGTTATCGTTGATGTAACTATATCTTTCTTGTATTTTTTTTTCAAAGGGTTCAAGTAAATAGGTTGTGATCCTGTGGTTCTTATTACCTGCCCTGTAGAAACAAAAATAGGATATAAAATTTAAAAAAAACTAATTTACAAACTTAATAACTAAAATCTATATACAAAAATAGATGAGTAATACAATATTTACAAAAAAGGTAAATAAAAGTTACCTAACTTACAAAGTATCCCCAGATCCGTCAGTGAGGTTAGCGGTGCGCCGAAGACTGGTACCGTTTCCGCGTTGGATCGCTAGGCTAAGACGCTGACCAAGGTGGAACCCGGCCTTCTGATCACCGGTAACCTCGATGATGCGGTGGAAAGCTCAGTGAATAGCTTTTTGGCCTTCGAGCCCCAAGGCCCCAGCGTTTCCACGCCGAAAGGTACAAAACGGTAGCAGCTGTCTAAAGCTTTTTTTCAAAGATTACGCTGAAGCAGCCGCAGCGCCTGCAATTTAAATTTTAATATAGTTGTTAGTCATGACATGGAAATGGAACATAGAAAGCTAAAAGGCATTCAATAAAAAAGAATCTGTCATTTATAGAACCAGTGAAAAGAGATGATTTATATCACTTGTGTCATTGCCACACTTTCACAATTCAGTATTTACAATGTGTAATCTAAAAAGATTGTAGGAATAAAGGCATGGCCAATTCTCATGCGAAGGAACCTTTCCCAATATCATCTTTGAAAATTATGGTTTTGTTGGGATGGCCGATTTGTATGTTCTTATATCCTTTTTAATTGAATTACTGTGTGCTCAACCTAATCCCAGGATTCACCCAGGTAAAGTCATAGGAAGGAACATAAGATCAAGGCAATAATTTTTGTAATGAATCAGATCACCTTAAAACAAGAATAATAGGAAATACATGCAAAGATTTTAAAATTGTGTATTGTTGTGGAATTTCTTTATGCACCATCCATTAAATAAAAATATCAGATCTTTCTGACACCGCCATTTGTTTTCTACACCGAAAATCTATGATGCAATAAACATTTATGACTATGACTATTTGCTGATGATTCATCATTACTTTACAG
The DNA here is from genome assembly GCF_004193835.3 of Ostrinia furnacalis. NCBI lineage: Eukaryota > Metazoa > Arthropoda > Insecta > Lepidoptera > Crambidae > Ostrinia > Ostrinia furnacalis. Next base: position 5,441 of record NW_021134410.1, on the reverse strand, counting down.
GTAGTGATATTCTCGTTTTCTTACAATGCACTTTTTATTGAAATTAAAGATGGTCTAGTACTGATTTCATTTCAATGTTCAACTGATTCTTCAAAAATATGTTGCACAGACTCTGACTGAAGATGTGACAACTTTTTTATAAGAATAAAATGCTATTCAATGTTTAAATTGATAGGTGCTCTTATGGGACTATGCCAGGTAATACTTGGGCGGGTGCTCTAAGTGGACTACGTCATCAAGGAGTTTACATACATTGAGATTCATTATTTATAGACTTATTTGAAAATTATAAATAACTTGAATAAATCTTATGTCAGTGCCACCTAAGAAATCTCGCGAATATAAAAATATGTAATGTGAGTAAGTGTACCAAAAGCCAAGCCAGGTAGTACCTGAAACATGATGTACCTACTTGGAATCTGACATCCATTTCAAAAATTATATTTTTTTATTTCTGTGGTCAATCGAAAAAATCTAAAAGGATTAAAACAAAATGTTAATGCTGCAATGTGCCGAAGTAATATTTGCGGTATGAAAATATGATTGTTTGCAGCGTTCCGTTGATTTCCTTTCGCATGTGGAATTTATTGTGATCATAACAGAGGAATAATTGAAGACAATACAACGTATTTAGTCAGTATCTAACCGAGCCTGGTTTCGCGAGGTGCTTGACGAAGGCTTTATTTATTCACGATGGATCCAAAGTTTACGTTTATATTATTAATTATGACGGTACCCCTAGCGAAGGTAATTTGACCTTTATCTATTTATAACTAATTTTGCAAAAGGCATGTTATGTTAACATTACCTAAGCACTATAAGTAGCTTGAAAAGAAAACACTATTTATCACACTTAATGTGCAATAGAACTTAATTTGCCTCTTATAATGCAGTTTTCTGTGTAATATCCGCTCTAGTTCCCTAGTAAAAGACTTACTTATCGTTGCTTTGAATAGAGATAAAACGACGGGGTTCCTTTGATACTGAATTAATTACTGTGTAAGAACGTTGCTAATTGGAAATCAGCATCTAAACGTAACATTTGTTATTGGCAAGGCTTTAAACTTGCAAATGTTAATTGAAATATGTATAATTTATCTGTGCCGTAATTATTGATGTATTTTGTAATGTTTTAGGGTGCTGTGCCGGGAACATTCTTTTGGAAACCTCGACTGGGCCTCGATTTGGCTATACCAACTACAGGTTAATCAAATAGAACTTAATCTTAACTAGCGGCCGCCCGCGACTTCGTACGCGTGGATACCGTTTTACCCCCTTCATTTATCTTACGCGGTTTAGATTTTTTCATACAAATGTTTTTTCCCACTAACTCCCGTTCCCGTGGGAATTTTGCAATATCCTGTTGGAACTAAGCTTTAAGTTTACTATGATACCTGCATGCCAAATTTCAAGCGTCTAACTTAAGCGGTTTAGATTTTACATACAAAAGGATTTTCCCGCTAATTCCCGTTCCCGTGGGAATTCCTAAGTATACTATAACCTGCCCAAAAGTATGAAGAATAATTGTACCAAGTTTCGTTAAAATCGGTCCAGTAGTTTTTGTTTCTATAAGGAACATACAGACAGACAGACAGACAGACAGACAGACAGACAGACAGACAGACAGACAGACAGACAGACAGACAGACAGACAGATAGACAAAAATTTTATTGATTGCATTTTTGGCATCAGTATCGATCACTAATCACCCCCTGATAGTTATTTTGAAAATATATTTCATGTACAGAATTGACCTCTCTACAGATTTATTATAAGTATAGCTCTACGAATGTCTTTTAGTTCGTCTGGTCTGGTCATTGGCAGCTTTTCGTTAGGGTCATGTGCAAGGGAAGGCAAAAGTCCTATATTCTAGAGTTACATAATTATTGGGGCTTGAACACGCCAAAATAAAAGTAAAACAGGCATCTTGTTGGGATAGAATTAAATATAAAGAACTGCTTGTTAGTGTTGTTAAAAACTCAATAATTGTTTTATCGGTTATTTTTTGCTGCATTGGTAATTGTCAAGTTTTTCATGAAAACTATCTGGATGTAGAAATTGTTGTTTTAAAGTGACATTGTATGTGTTAATCTTTATAACGATAAGTCTTTATTACAATTATCGCCTGGTTAAAATCTAAAGTATTTGGTAGATTTTTTAAACGTAAAATCAAATCTTTACTACAAACTTTGGTAAATTCCATACTTTGGTTTTCAGAGCCATCGGTGATAATTAACAAGCCGAACCACGAGAACATTAACGCTGGTCTAGCGGTGCTGGTGGACGGTTATCAGGCTGGGTTGACCATTATATCATTTGCTGCCGGTATATCCAGTGCCAAGACTTTTCCACACCTAAATCCGTTCTCCGCATATTTCTACACGAATACTTACAGATGGGCATTGCGATATTTCAGCCTGTAAGTATTTTCTACATAAATTGTTTTCTGTTTAATTTACGTGTAGGTACAGATCAGACCTACGTATAAACCTCGTACGAAAAATCGTAGAACATAACATGGGGGTGAAATCGATAGGTCTGGTCCTCCCTATCACCTACCTTCGACCTGACACTTTACAGGAAACACCCTGTATACTATTTATGATTTGTAAGTTAAGCTGTCGTAGAAACCATGTCAGTTTTGAGGAATCATTTGTTTTAATTATTGTAAATGATTGTACTTAGTATGAGAAATTGGTAGTGGTGCGGAATAGAGCGATCTTTCAGTGATTGTGGGAATCTTTTTCGGCCGTCGTGGCAAATTCTCCACCACAACTGTTCTGGTCTGTACCGAGTCGATAGCACACTGATTTTAATATCCCTGAAATTCTGAATGTAACATAATCATTTCCGTACAATTAAAGAAACTTACCAGCTTCTCAACTTGCATAAATTTAAACTCCCCGCTGAGAAAAATCATTATTTCACTTGATATCTAGGATCCATATACAAACTTGCCAAGGACGTGTAAAAATTACAAGGAATTCTTTTAAAATAAAATTACGATTCGCGTGTTTCGCGACAACATAAATGGATAAAATGTTTTATAAATTAAATCTAATTTTTAGCTGTATGATGGTTCGATTTTTGTTTTTTAATTGTGTAGAAAAAAGTATTGAAACCTCTTTACTAACACTGGGATTATGTGTTTCAACAGTATACCGTTTTGGCTCGGAGGCCACGGAGGGAATTATTGCGATACCCACAAAACCTGGCGACGACGTTTTTACTACATGGATGAGTTTCTTCCAAAATGGATGAGGAATCTATTCCCATATGTAGATAAAGCTGAGTGGGACCACGAGGAATGGGAATGGAGAAGATTTAAGAAGTATGCAGAACCTGCCTTTGGTAAACATTATCGGTATCCATCGAAAAGATTCCGCAATTTCAAGAGCGCAGAGACTAAAGAGACCATTGAAAATATGGATCAGTCTGGAAATTCTATTTTAGGATAACTACATCTGAGTAAGGAAGTTAAACGTTGTAATTAAATAATATCATAAAAGCATTGACTAAGTACACAGCCATTCTAACCCAATGTTTATATGTTTGTACAGTCTAAACATACGCAAAAAGCTTTAATTATGTACAATACCACATTTTACACTTTGTCAAAGAATGTCCATTTCATAAACATTATTTAAGTATTTGAATGTGCGACCACTCTGTATTAATCGAAAAAATTCGGGTTTATAATATTTTATATAATTTAAGCAATTCTATAAAAAATGCAATCGTTAAAGGAAATGGAAGAGAAGTTTCAAATGGTGCAGAAACACGTATCGACTACACGCCTCAATAAATAAGCATTCTGCCTTTGTAGCAAATTTTAAAGTTGATAAAGTGTTATGAACGATAATTTTCTCGTTTCACTGATCCCGAAACCTATGTGTTCACACGAACAATGCACGCCATGCATTCGCTGCAGTAGTCCCTATATGTACCACGGTAATATTATCTAAGAGCTCTTAGGGTTCTTACACACGAACAGCATTTTGCTGTCGACGCATGTAAGGGTTCTTACACACGAACAGCATTTTGCTGTCGACGCATGTAACTGCAGTCGACGTCAGAAGGCGACGGCTAGCTGTCGACATGCTGCCGACGTGCTGTCGACGCGTTCGCGGCTGCCGCCGGCAGGTGGCGACAGCTAGCCGCCTCCGCCATTTTGAAGGTCAACTGTCAGTAGTCCAGGAGCTTACACGCACACCTAATGAGTTCCGAACAAATTGATTCGGAATTGCTAAAAAATTAGTGCTGTCAAAAACAATGAAATAATATGGAACTCGAATTTAGAAGGCTACCATAATAAAACATTAAAAAATAGAGCATGGGCGTCGGTGTGTGTAGTCTCGTTCTCTATTCAATAACATTTCTTAAACCCACAATGACCGGTTCTTTCTCTTTCGTCGACGACGACGGAGTAAATGCAACAACAGTGTTTCTTCAATGAAATCCATTTTCAACTGGCTGGCTCCTGTACAAAGACGTACGCCGACACGGTCGTCGCAGCAAGCTGTCGACTCGTCGACGGCAGACGTCGACGTGTCGACAGCTTGCTGCGGGCACGTCGACGGCTAGCTGCCGACAAGTGACGGCGACTGCGGTCGCCTTTGCTGTCGTCAATGTGCTGCTCGTGTGTAAGAGCTCTTACGTCGACGTCTGCCGTCGACGAGTCGACAGCTTGCTGCGACGACCGTGTCGGCGTACGTCTTTGTACAGGAGCCAGCCAGTTGAAAATGGATTTCATTGAAGAAACACTGTTGTTGCATTTACTCCGTCGTCGTCGACGAAAGAGAAAGAACCGGTCATTGTGGGTTTAAGAAATGTTATTGAATAGAGAACGAGACTTATCGACGCCCATGCTCTATTTTTTAATGTTTTATTATGGTAGCCTTCTAAATTCGAGTTCCATATTATTTCATTGTTTTTGACAGCACTAATTTTTTAGCAATTCCGAATCAATTTGTTCGGAACTCATTAGGTGTGCGTGTAAGCTCCTGGACTACTGACAGTTGACCTTCAAAATGGCGGAGGCGGCTAGCTGCCGGGCAGCCGCGAACGCGTCGACAGCACGTCGGCAGCATGTCGACAGCTAGCCGTCGCCTTCTGACGTCAACTGCAGTTACATGCGTCGACAGCAAAATGCTGTTCGTGTGTAAGAACCCTAAACTGTACCACGTGAAAAAATTGAAGATGAATCTACAAAAAAAGTGATTTTTCATCATTCGAATTACTGTCTCACCCGGCTTATTTATAGTCCGATTTTTAATTCGACGGAATTCTGACAGCTCTAAGTTTTTGACAATGCAGATTTAAGAAACCTTTTTTGCTTTGAACTATAAATAAAAAATATGAAATGAAATTACATCAAGTACAACTTACAAGAATGAATTATTGTTTTTCTTTGTGCATTCAATGTACGTTAATTATAATG
>NW_021134409.1:0-708 GCF_004193835.3 Ostrinia furnacalis | reverse complement strand
TGGCTGGCATACATTTAGTATGGAGGCTGAAAACATTGAATTTTCGGATAAATCCAGTTAATTCTGTAACCTATTACTTAAAACGTTGGAAAGAGCTCGTGAAGCTCTTTCAGGATCAGTAACCAGTTTTTCGATATCTTGTATAGTTTAGAAATAATCGCGTGAGATCACTTATCGTTTCCACCCTGTATATATTATTATCTTCTATCTATCTATCTATCTATCTATCTATCTATCTTCTATCTTCTATCTATCTATCTACCTATAATATATAAAGCTCGATTCCTACTCACTGACTCACTCACTGACTGATCAGGGGTATTTTTGGGGTATTTAGAGGGGAGAGGGGTAAAATGGCAATGCCAGATTTTGTATGGAAAGTGGCGTCTTTTTTTTTTCGCGCGGCCATCGACCAAACTTTGTTTTTTGATTACAAAATAGTGTAATAAACCAAACTTACTATGGCATGTATACCTCTAAACTCAGTCTGAACTGAGTTACGAGCATTAGAAGTTTAATTATTTTCATACTAGATTTGCTTTTTGCGCGCAAGTTTTGTAAGAAATTGCAACAAAATATTGCGCTATTTTTTTATTGCGCTGATTCTGCTCCATACTGATGTCTGGAGCCTTTAATGGATGATATTGTTTGTTTACACATACAATCTCACTATTTTGTTGCAATTTCTTACAAAACTTTGCGCGCAAA
>NW_021134408.1:0-621 GCF_004193835.3 Ostrinia furnacalis | reverse complement strand
CATCCCCAATTTTCCACCCTTGGGGGTTGTTTTTTCTATTATTAAATTTAAATGGGACCACCCTTGAGGTATTACCTATACGCAGAAAAAAGATTTGTTCAAATCGGTTCATAATTGGCGGAGTTATCGCGTAACAAACATAGAAAAAAAAAACATACGGGTCGAATTGAGAACCTCCTCCTTTTTTGAAGTCGGTTGAAAATAAAATTGAAATTAATCTCACTCAATATGAAACAAATAATTTCACCGATTTCACGCGTTTGTAACGTTAAGGTGTATACTTAATCGAATTTTGTACAACACAAATTGAGTAGGTATAGAAAATTGAAAAAAAAAAAACAAGGAATAATTCATAATCATAACAAAGATAAAAGTTAAAGACCTACTTCACGTGAAAAAGAAATGTTCCAGAATTGAATGATCAAACGAACTTACCAAGTGAAGTTCGATCTAAATTATCCTGTTTTCGCCGAAGAGATTTATTTTACCATGTAGTACCCCTGTACGACAACCCAATCCGCACACAATATTCAGCGTAGTAGTAGTAAAAAACAAAAGAGCGGGCAACCCCACCCCTACCACGCTGTGGGCTCGGTGTCCGAGCGATCTCATTATATTTAG
>NW_021134407.1:0-6522 GCF_004193835.3 Ostrinia furnacalis | reverse complement strand
GAAGTACTTTAAGTCCTGCTGGCAGGACTCCGGGCGATCTATCAATAACCTCTATTACTTTGATGGTAGGGTCGGAAATCGTGTAATTTATAAAATACTAGGTGGATCAAGTATTTAAAAAATTGGAATAGGTGCCGCCTAGTACTGTAAAATACCTAGTGTGTGGATCTGTTCTAGTAAATACGTCTCATCTCTACTGCCTTGCTATGTGCTGATGAGCTTAACAATACAATTTCCGACGAAAGGATAAACCTGCTTTGTAAGTGGTCCGTCTTTTTAATAATCGACCAACGGGTGAACTCCTTTTCTGTCTCTTAATCTTTATAACGACAGTCCAGTCTTTCTTGAATATGTACAGTCGCACTGTAGGTACATGATATTATTTTTTGTTGCAAAATAGCACCTATTGCTATCATAAGAAAGTATGAAACGCCACAGCATTTACTTCATTGTTCCTATTGTCGTCTGTACAGTGGCTGTTGCGCCAATTTTGTGCGTTAGGTTTCAGTTTTAGCATTCCTTTAAATTTTCTTATGCAAGCGAATTAAAATTAAAATACATGGTAATTTGTATGCTGGAAGCCTGGAAGACATTACCATAGTACTTATTGAAGTTCGTATTGACTTTATTAAAAGATGTTAATTATGGTGTTCGAGATTATTATAAAACAGCATTATCCCTACAGGTTTATCTGGTTTAGCTGTATTGGTAAAGCAATAAAAACAAAAAATATGTATAAGGTATTTTTTATTTGAAAATATTAATTTATCCTCGGTTTCTGATGCTGTCGTAAACGTCACGGGCAGTGCCTGCGGCGCTAGCTATTCCAAATCCAGTTTTCTAAAAGAGAAAAAGAGAAAATCTATTTAAAATAACACTGTACCGTACCGCAAAATCTAAAAAACCCATGGAAAAAATCTATAACCTTCATGAAAAGAAAACAGAATAATAGATTCTACGCTGACTATGAAGAATTTTCTTTCTTAACTTTCAGAGTTACAGTTAAGTAAATGTAAACTAAGTAGGTAACATAAGTACGCGGCTCGCAAAAAGTGACAACTCAAATCGTTGTTATTTTACTGAGTAGCAGTAGAGATATACAATAGTCAATGATGATAATTATAATGGGCGAGAAGGCTAAAAAATTTGAGTTGCTTTGCGCTCGTACTTATATGAAAATAAATCATTTACCTACTAAAAATTGGAAAGGGCATCAAAACATTCTGCGCGTGTTTTCGTTAGTGCTCAAAATGCTGAAAACTATCCTATTAAGCTTTTTTACAATGCACTTACCACAGCCTTGCCAATTTGCTTGACTGGCACCTTGGGCTCAGGGTTACCGAGACCAGCGCCGAAGGAAGAGCATTGCGAGAACTGCCATCACAGCCATGAGAAGAGCGGCGAACTTCATGATTGATGTATTAATTGATAAAGCAATCAGGAATTGACTTGATCACTGAAGCGTGAAGTCTACGAATGATTACAGAAGATGCTACAGGTGTATTTAAACCTAAAGATTTAGGTACTAGATTTTCCTTCTTAATGTCTACAGCGTACTAATTTGTTTCTAGCTAGATACTAGCATAAGTAATTTGGTAATTTCGCTTGTGGTGTGATTTCGTATAATTTTACCTCTTTATCCCTAATCATTAGGAGGTCCGATAAATTGGTTTCGAAGGATGTGTTTATTTGAAATAAGTAAAATGTTGAACAGAAACCTGTCAAAGTAGGTACCTACTTCAATATCTTGTCCTGTTTTGAAATAAGTAAAATGTTCGGCAGAATCGCCTCTCAAAGTAGTTACTTCTTTTTCTTGTAAGTTACATAAACGGGCTTTGATGCCTGAATATAAACGACTCCTTCAGACATAGGGCAAAGAAAAAGAAATTCATATAATTAGGAACTTTCAAACTATATTTATTTCGGAGGATTTAATTTCATACACAATTAATAAATACTTATTATGATGTTGCAATAAATTACTTAATTATTGACTACAGGCAAAAAATATTCTTATTTTTCATAACATAGCACTATCCTCGGTTCTTGATGTTGTTGTAAACTTCGTGAGCTGTGCCCGCGGCGCTGATGACTCCTAGGCCAGTTTTCTGGAATAAAAAACAGTTTTATGTAATTTTTTATCGTTTAACAAAGTAAATATTAAATGGTAGCTTTTGCTTTTTACCCTTACTTTTGTGAAATTCAGTTTTAAATCGTTATCATTATGTAATGCTCTATCAAAACCCATTCAATAGTTTTTGCGTGAAAGAATAAAAATCCGGACGAATGTTTGTTGGAGGTACGATGAAAAGTATCCAACCTCACAAACTTTCACATTAATAAATATTAGTAGGATCGTTTTGAACTAGATTTACTTACAATAACTTTGCCAATTTGCTTGATAGGGACTTTAGGCGCAGGGTTGGCGTGGCCAGCTCCGAAGAACATGGCGAGCACCGCCATCACCACCGTGAACAGAGCCGTGAACTTCATGATTGAGTTCTTGTAGTTACTAACTGAGGAGTTTACTAACACACGCTGTAGTGTTTGAGTTGTGAATGCGTTCAAGTACAATACGGACTTTATTTATAGTTCAAATATTAACATTCCTTTCCTTACCAAACCCTTCGCCTAAGCTTGTGGGACATTCTNAACATTGTCCTTTAATTTCTGTGACGGGTCTGGGTGTAAATATGTATAATATGTATGTATTTAATAAAAAAAAAAGTATATAAGTAGTATATCCGTTAAGCTAGCACCCATAACACAAGCATTGAGTTGCTTACTTTGGGGCTAGCTGGCGCTGTGTGAAATTGTTCAAAGATTTTATTGTTCAAAGAAAGATTTACATAGGCCCGGACTTGAGTATTTCAGTATAGTGAAATAGATACACATTAATTACTCTGGGTACATTAATTATTCACAAGCATTATACATAAGTAGTTTAAGTACGTTTGTGGGAATCGAACCCGCAACCGTAGGCAGCGTTGTAATCCGTAACAAGAACAAATAAATCCTGTTAAATCTGGAAGGGCTTTTTTATCCACAACGAGGAAGCTCTTGGCCTGCATTTCACCTGCTGGTAAGTGATAATCAGGCCGAATGTGGAAGCGAGCTTCACCCGGAATCCTCAATCCCGGAGGAACTGGCTATCTTACCTCTAACTGCCGGAACACAACAATGCTGTTAACATTGTTGTTATGGCGACAGACTTAGGTAAGATGGTGGTAGCTAGCCAGGCGGACTTAGAACAAGCCCTACCACCAACCAAACCGAACAGAAAAATTTGCCCCCACTGGGAATCAAACCCGGGACCTCTGCGTCTGAAGCAGGTGGTATTACCACTAGACCACAGAGGCGGTTATTTATGTTTTAAGTAGGTACTACTTACTGCCTTGCTATGTGCGTACGAAAGGAAAAAGATTAAATCTACGTTTTCAAAAAAACCTGCTTTGCAAGTGGTCCGTCTTTAATATAATCCACCAACGGGTAAACTCCTTTTGCTATCTCTTATTCATGACGACAGTCCAGTCTTTCTTGAATATGTACAGTCGCACTGTAGGTACATGATATTATTTTTTGTTGCAAAATAGCACCTATTGCCATTATATGAAATGCCACAGTATTTACTTCATTGTTCCTATGGACGTCTGTACAATGGCTGTTGAAAGAAAGAAAGAAAGAGAAAATATTTTTATTTAATTTTGTGCGTTAGGTTTCAGTTTTAGCATTCCATTTAATTTTCTTATGCAAGCGAATTAAAATTATACAATGGTAATTTGTATGCTGGAAGCCTGAAAGATCGGATCACTTATTGAAGTAAAAACACGTATTAAAAGATGTTTATTATGGTATTTGAGATTATTATAAAACAGCATAAATCCCTAAAGGTTTGTCTGGTACCTAAAGGTTTAGCTGTATTGGTAAAACAATAAAAACAAAAAATATGTAAAATGTTATTTTTATTTGAAAATATTTATCCTCGGTTTCTGATGCTGTCGTAAACGTCACGGGCAGTGCCTGCTGCGCTAGCTATTCCAAATCCAGTTTTCTAAAAGAAAAAAAGAGAAAAATCTTAATAAAATAACACTATACTGTACCTACCGCAAAATCTAAAAGACCCAAAGAAAAATTCACGATTCACGAAAAAGAAAACAGAAAAATGAATAGATTCTACGCTGACTATGAAGAATTTTCTTTCATAACTTTCAGAGTTATAGTTAAAAATAAACTAAATACTTAATAATGTATGCGGCTCGCAAAAAGTGATAACTCAAATCGTTGTGTTATTTTACTGAGTAGTAGTAGAGATATACTTAACTTAATAGTCAATGAAGATACCTACTAAGGTACCTACATATTATTAAGTTGATTTGCGCTGGTTAAGTGCTTACTTTAAAATAAATTATGTAATAAACAAAAAAAATTGGTATGGTCCCTTGATGTGGGTATCTATTTTGATAATGGAAAGGGAATCAAAACATTCTGCGCATGTTTTTGTTAGCGCCAAATTTGTTATGGGATTATCCTAGTATTTTTTTTGCTATGCACTTACCACAGCTTTGCCAATTTGCCTGACTGGCACCTTCGGCTCAGGATTACCGTGACCAGCGCCGAAGAGCATTGCGAGGACTGCCATCACCACCATGAGAAGAGCCGAGAACTTCATGTTGAATTATTTGATAAAACAGTCAGGAATTGACTTGATCACTGAAGCGTAAAGTCTTCGAATGATTACAGAAGATGCTACAGCTGTATTTAAACCTAAAGATTTAGGTAGGTACTAGATTTTCCTTCTTTACTTAATGTCTACAGTGTACCTACCTAGGTACATACTTATTTGTTTCTAGCTAGATACTAGCATAAGTAATTTGGTTATTCCGCTTGTGGTGTGAATTCGTATAATTTTACCTCTTTATCCCTAATCATTAGCAGGTCTGATAAATTGGTTTTGAAGGATGTGTTTATTTGAAATAAGTAAATATCTTGAACAGAAGAATCACCTGTCAAAGTAGGTACCTACTTCAATTTCTTGTCCTGTTTTGAAATAAGTAAAATGTTCGGCAGAACCGCCTCTCAAAGTAGTTACTTCTTTTTCTTGTAAGTTACATAAACGGGCTTTGATGCCTGAATATAAACGACTCCTTCAGACTTCGGGCAAAGAAAAAGAAATTCATATAATTAGGAACTTTCAAAATATATTTATTTCGGAGGATTTAATTTCATACACTATTAATAAATACTTATTATGATATTGCAATAAATTACTTAATTATTGATTGCGGCCAAAATATATTCTTAGTTTTAATAACATAGCACTATCCTCGGTTCTTGATGTTGTTGTAGACTTCGTGGGCTGTGCCCGCGGCGCCAAGGACACCTAGGCCAGTTTTCTGGAATAAAAACAGTTTTATGTAATTTTCCGATTGCGTCGTTTTGTAAAATATTTCATAGTAGCTTTTGCTTTTTGCCCTTGCTTTTGTGAAATTCAGTTTTATCTCGTTATCATTCTAGCATCTACTGAAGTATGCAGCTATGTAATGTTCTATCAAAACCCGTTCAATAGTTTTTGCATGAAAGAATAAAAATCCGTGTTTGTTGGAGATACGATAATCATTATCCATCCNGTTTTAATAACATAGCACTATCCTCGGTTCTTGATGTTGTTGTAGAGTTCGTGGGCTGTGCCCGCGGCGCCAAGGACACCTAGGCCAGTTTTCTGGAATAAAAACAGTTTTATGTAATTTTCCGATCGCGTCGTTTTATAAATATTTCATAGTAGCTTTTGCTTTTTGCCATTGCTTTTGTGCAATTCAGTTTTAACTCGTTATCATTCTAGCATCTACTGAAGTATGCAGTTATGTAATGTTCTATCAAAACCCGTTCAATAGTTTTTGCATGAAAGAATAAAAATCCGGACGAATGTTTGTTGGAGATACGATAATCATTATCCATCCTCACAAACTTTTACATTAATGAAAATATTAGTAGGATTGTTTTGAAGTAGAATTACTTACAATAGCTTTGCCGATTTGCTTGACAGGGACTTTCGGTGCAGGGTTGGCGTGGCCAGCTCCGAAGAACATGGCGAGCACCGCCATCACCACCGTGAACAGAGCCATGAACTTCATGATTGAGTTCTTGTAGTTACTAACTGAGGAGTTTACTAACACACGCTGTAGTGTTTGAGTTGTGAATGCGTTCAAGTACAATACGGACTTTATTTATAGTTCAAATATTAACATTCCTTTCCTTACCAAACCCTTCGCCTAAGCTTGTGGGACATTCTTATGTATAAGCACATGACCATTCCTAACTTAAGACGTCAGAGGTACGTAATGGGTACGGTCAGTAACACGCGTACGAAAGGCCGTAGTAATGAGATGTCCATAGCAATTTGTACACAATATTATGAGTAATAATGTTATTTGTGTGGTATGTTTACTACGGCCGATATCATTACTCGTAGATCGTTCAGGTCAGGGCATTCGTAGTAAACGATTCATGAGGACATAGGTAATA
>NW_021134404.1:0-8021 GCF_004193835.3 Ostrinia furnacalis | reverse complement strand
AACGAAACGAACTCGAAAGTTTTTCCTACTAGAGGTACCGAACACTCGTTAACTCATTCTGAGAATTCTCCAATTTGCCATTCGACTTTCGCCCTTATTTTTAATAAAAAAAAACATTTACAAACACAGTAGTAACACACTAATTGCTTTTTTGAAGTAATTAGTGCTACCTTTGTTTGTGGCAGGATTTTAGTTAGTCATTATTATTAAATTCTTTTCCTTATCAAGATCTGGATTGGCTCCTTTATGTGGATATTCCAATTTTAGATAAAAAGAAGTCGTTTGTATTGTTTGATATAATTTTGTGTCTGGAATATGATGGGAACTAAAATGCCTTATGGTATTAAGTTCGCCTTACGTATTGTGGCATTATGGATTAAATAAATAAATAAATTAGCTTAATTATTATCTTTAGATAAGGATCACAGCACGTCAAGCTTATAATATTAAGAAGTTGCAATAAGTGCGTTTTTTTTCCATTAAAATGTGCAACATTTGTGCGATACTTCTATAAAACTTGATTCTAATTAAGTTCACACAAATACATAATGATAATCTGGTAATTTAAGTATACTAAAGTTTGGTACTTATACAAGTACCCACAGAGTGGCCTATGAGTTAGGTAGTCAAGGCAGATATAGTCTTAAGTAAATGCTAATTGCCACTTTTTCAGTTATGTAAGATCTCTAATCCCCTTATTAAAAAAAGTTACACCTACGATGAAAGCTGTTTAAAATGTCATTTTCATATTAAATGACAACTGAAGCCAGAGTTCAACTAGAGTGTAACTTTTATTAGGGGGTAAAAGTTTATCAGATACCGATTTTTAAGCTTAGTTTTGTCCTAAGAATTTTTCATTTATCCGCTCGGTCCCCACATAATCTGCTGGCCACCAATGTTGGTAACCAATATTTGCCTCAGTAAAAGCATGACACACAAACAAACAAACATTTGCCGAGCTTGCGCAGCGGGCGGCGTAATTGCTATAGCTATTTCAATTAGGTATTGGCGTCCGTTCAAGTCGTAGTTTTAAGCTTATAGGTTTTTGCTTACCGCATCTTGAAGAAATAAAGTTTAGTGTGCTTACCTGTAACAGAAAAAGTTTCAAAATTAAACACACGTCACATGTAAAATGTTTACCTACCTTATAATTTATACAATTAAGTCCCGTTTAACTTATTGATAAAGCCTCGATAAGCTTTAGGAACTTAATTAAACTACAACTTTTAGTTTCACAGAGTAATAAGGCTCGGTAATAGGATACTTTTATTTATTTAGATATCGTCATAAAAATGTAAAATAACTAGGTATCTGTAAGTTTGTCAGGATTCTGAAACTAATCTTTATACTCTAAATAATAAATAATTTACTCAGGCTGTTTTGCGTCACTCTAAATTTAACGTAACTATAAATTAACCGGTGTTTTTGACACTTATGTCGTTTGTTATACTTAAAACATGGTGCAACCCGAGGTAAGTGGTAATTTTTTGTCAAAAATGTTTTTTAAGAATTTCACTACCCTTTAGCTTCCAGTAAATCTTTTTACAAAGAGCTTTCTCTTCCTTATTGACCATTGTTGTGGCTTTCTTCGAAATGTTATTTGACACTTCAGTTCAAAAACAGGGTTATTTATGAGGAAGCCCTTTCACGGTGAATTTTTAACTTATTTTTATTAAGTCTGACTAATATGAAAGTCTCACAGTGGTCCGACGATCTGGTGAAGGTCGCGGGAGGTGCCTGGATGCGGGCGGCGCAGGACCGGTCGTTGAGAAAAACTTTGGGGAGGCCTTTGTCCAGCAGTGGACGTCATTTGGCTGAAACGAACGAATGATTAGCTTCAAATAAAGTAAATACATAAATAAATGGACGGATGGATGCTCTGGAAATCATTGGGGCATGATGTCCAATGGCGAAAATGATGATGATGTAATGAAAATAAATCGCCAGCCTACTACCGTTTTGACCATTGATCTAGGGAGATATTGGTAAACCTAAGCACTTGTCATCATCATCATCATCTCAGCCATAGGACGTCCACTGCTGAACATAGGCCTCCCCCAATGCTTTCCATGTTGCCCGGATGGTAGCGGCCTGCGTCCAGCGCCTTCCTGCTACCTTTATGATGTCGTCGGTCCACCTTGTGGGTGGACGTCCCGCGCTGCATTTTCCGGTACGCGGCCTCCACTCCAGAACCTTGCTGCCCCATCTGCCGTCAGTTCTGCGTACTATGTGTAACTAAAGCACAACATGCTTAAAGCTGAAATGTGCTTTCATTTAGTTTTATCTAGATCTGCTGATCACTATTTCCTCATACCATCTGTTCTGTGCATTGAAAGAAAACTAATAAACGTTGTTTAGAAACATATTTGTCTTACTTTTTATGTGGTTGGCAATAAATATCGAAATATCTAATAATAATAACTTAATACAGTTTTCTTTGACGTAGTAGAGTCATAAAGTAAAGAACCAACAATCGTCAATAAATCATCACAGTTTAACCGTTATAAATAACTATTTTTAGGATCGATTATAAAATTTTACAACCATTGCACAATTACATACAGCTAAGGTTCTTTCAGTAGACTCACTACAACAACTGTGTGTATTCTTTTCAACAGAAAGATGTCGTCAACTGGACAAAAGACTCTACCAAAGATTAAAACTTACAAAGTGTAATTGTACACGTTGACCATAGAATGTGTCCTGTTTGGGGCTGTTTATGTTTTTTGAGATGAATAGGCTATAGGGCCTTTTTAGGACTTTAAATAGCCACTTATTTGTTGGTTTGTCTGTAAATAAACATTATGCAAAAACTTGAAAACGAACTACTACAAAACTACAAATAATAAACTTATCGTTGTCGGTGTACAAGGGTTACCCAATTCCCACTTCCCACCACTGGGACTAGGCCTCAGACCTCCAGTAAATCAGCTGTAAATAACAGCTGATGGATTGACTTAAATTACATCATCATCATAGAAGTTCAATCGATAAAAATAAGTTAGAAAATGTCACCTTCGAGAAAAAAAAATCAATCAAAACTAAGTTCAACAAAAATTCAATGTGAACTTTCTAAATCAATTTTCATTGTATTACCACATACGTAAACTAGTTGATACCATAAATATAGATATTTGATGTTACCGTTGCATTATGACATCAATGTGATTTTTCAAATCGGTCAGCATGTTTTGTATGACGTAATACGCCACCAGAGACGATCAAAATCTGTCGGAATGTATTACAATTTGTTCCAAAAGAAAATTAGCCTAGAAATAAGAAAAGTTACGATGACTTACTTTAACATGTTGAATATTACACATACCTACACAATATACTTAGCCTAGGTGCAGACCACTGACTTTTAGTTGGCCGATAGTTGGGCTGGATTCTAATTTGTATGAAGAATCAGCCGATACCAAATCGGTGTAATGTGCGCACTTTCATACATCTCCATACTGATTAACAGCCCGACCCAACTATCGGCCAACTAAAAATCGGTGGTCAGCGCCTAGGCTTAGGGCTTTTTCCCACTGAGACATCCCGTTTTTTGCAGGAACCCATTGTGCAGGACCCCGTTTAATACAGTGTGAGTCACGTTAAAGTGTACATATGAAAATAGATGAAACTAGACCTATTTTTATCGACAAAAAAGAGGTCAAAATTTTTTTGAGATTTTTTTTTAATTTTTTATAGAATTTTTTTTCTTCCAATTACTTATTGTAAAGAAAACGTAATAACTTTTAAACTAAGCGGTATATCCTCATAAAATAAAAACAGTAATAATGCTAAATAACAGGCGATACTAAAAAAATACATAAAATACACAAAAAAGGCCAACAAATAATAAAAAATTATACTTTTTGAAAAAAATCGGCTTTTAAATTCGTGTTTTTTTGGTTATTTGATAAATTTCTCCAAAAAATGCCCCTATAACTGGTAGTTTTTATTACTTTGTATTATTCTCTATCGTATTACCTTCGTAAAACCAAAAATCGCATGTCTCTATCCCTATCACAACATTTGCTATGATCGTTTGAACAAAGGCCTGCCACAACATTATTCTCCGCTACAGGTAGGGACAATTTTAATTTTAACTAAAATGCTTATTTTACTTCGAAATCTTTTGTTACAAGCTTTATATATTGACTTCACTTGTTAGTATGTGTGGGACAAATCTTGCAACTGAATTTAATACCACTTCTCCTCAACCGATTGAGCTGAAATTTGGCATACTTATGTAAGTACGATGACAATGCAATGTTATGGTACCATTGAGCTGGTATGATGATGGAGTCAGGAGGTGGCCATAGGAACTCCTTAACGAAACGGCGAAATCGCATCGAGTTTGGGTTCGTTGGATTTGTCTTTTCGAGCAGTTTAGTGCTAGATGATATTCAGGGTCCTGATGATGGATTAGGGAGGTGGCCATAGGAACTCTTAAACGAAAAGGCAGAAACTCATCGAGTTTGGGTTCGTTGGATTTGTCTTTTCGAGCAGTTTAGTGCTAGATGATGTCCAGGGTCCTGATGATGGAGTCAGGAGGTGGCCATAGGAACTCCTAAACGAAACGGCGGAATCGTATCGAGTTTGGGTTCGTTGGATTTGTCTTTTCGAGCAGTTTAGTGCTAGATGATGTCCAGGGTCCTGATGATGGATTTGGGAGGTGGCCATTGGAAATCCTAAGTCATACCTATTTATTTAAATGTTAGCAGCACTGTTTCTTGCACGGTTATGTTGGCAGGTTTGACTCTAGTGCAAGCGAAAACCGACACTAAGGTGACGAACCTTTTCATTCCGCGACTGTACTTGGCCTCACTCTTCCAAGGAATAGTTTGGTCAAATAAGGTGAGATGGGTGGGGACATTAGGACGAGTGCGAACCGGAGGACGTTTGCAACGACGACGTTTGACGACACTGCTGCACTCTTTTCGGGATTTACCGCGATACGCCACTACCTGAACCATTCGCCTAATTGTGTGACTGCGCGTTGGAGCGCCAAGATGACGTAATTCCGATTACGTCCGGACTTGTAGAGTGCGGTGTCGTCCGCAAAGAGGGCTAAATCAGTATTCGGATATTTAGGGTTGTCATTGACGTACAATGAAAAAAGAATGGGTGCTAGATGATGTCCAGGGTCCTGCTGATGGAGTCAGGAGGTGGCCATAGGAACTCCTAAACGAAACGGCGGAATCTTATCGAGTTTGGGTTCGTTGGATTCGACTTCTGGGGCACTTTGGTGCTAAATAATCATCCAGAGATTGAGATACAACTAAAAAGTGTAAAATAAAATAATTATAATAAAAAAAAACTTTTTTAAAAACAAGCTTTATCCTGAAATGCAGTTGTACTAAAACGAAAAAAATAATTATATGCTTGGTTCAAAGAATTTCGAAAGCTTGTAGCGCAAACAGAAAAAAAGAGGAATAAATTCCATGCGCGATACAAGCTTTCGAAATTCTTTGAACCAAGCATATAATTATTTTTTTCGTTTTAGTACAACTGCATTTCAGGATAAAGCTTGTTTTTAAAAAAGTTTTTTTTTTTATTTGAAATCTAACTTGTCTTTATCAAAATTACAAATCTAGAGCCATTTTCAGTTTCGTTGTTAACGAAGCGTTGCATGGCGCGCCCGGAGAGGCTTAGTTCAAACGATCATTGCAAACGTTGTGATAGGGATAGAGACATGCGATTTTTGGTTTTACGAAGGTAATACGATAGAGAATAATACAAAGTAATAAAAACTACCGGTCATAGGGGCATTTTTTGGAGAAATTTATCAAATTACCAAAAAACACGAATTTAAAAGCAGTTTTTTTTTCAAAAAGTATCATTTTTTATTATTTCTTGGCCTTTTTTGTGTATTTTATGTATTTTTTTAGTATCGCCTGTTATTTAGCATTATTACTGTTTTTATTTTATGAGGATATACCGCTTAGTTTACAAGTTATTACGTTTTCTTTACAATAAGTAATTGGAAGAAAAAAAATCTATAAAAAATTAAAAAAAAATCTCAAAAATTTTTTGACCTCTTTTTTGTCGATAAAAATAGGTCTAGTTTCATCTATTTTCATATGTACACTTTAACGTGACTCACACTGTATATTAAACATGTTTTAAATATTAACATCCACACCAGCATCGAAAGTCCCGCAAAAAACCATTCGAATTTGCAATTGAACTTCAAACATACAATGGTATGTTCACAAGACATTTCAGTTTTGTGGGATCCAGCAAAACTGGATACCGGGAAACTCATCACACTCAAAATAGCATCCTCCAGGACTCGAATCCCTAACGATCTAATCTTTGTAGTCTCAAGTAGCCGTCATAAAACGGACACCATGAAACCGAATACCTTTATCAATTCAATACGTAGCTTCCTTTCAAAGCAGTTTCTGACAAGTACTAGATAGTATTTTATCCTGCAGATAACTTATAGATAAGATGGTATACGTGGGCGGATTGTTGGGATAGGCCTGTGCCGTTATTCGATAGGTTCGAACTTCCAAGTGACCAGTACCTCTAGCATGAACAACTTTCGTCTTCGAATCGTTTTGCGTATTCGGTAAAATTCTATACTCAACCTTCGAATTAAACGATAACGTGAATTTGACTCTCAAAATAAGTTTCGTGCAATCATTTCTCATACTAAGTTCACTTTACGACACGTTCATAAGGGCGCTGTTGTTGTTTTCGTTCTATCTTTTGATGGCGATTCGAATAGACAAATGATTTGAACTCGAAAGTTTTTCGTGCTAGCCGTACAGTACAATAACTGCGTCAAGCTATGCATTGTAGAGTCTGATACAGTTGCAATAAGAACTATTTTGGAAGAATAAGGTATAGGATGATCAGATGTTGGCTGTACTTCAATTGCATCTTGGGATACGTTCCCATTGTCTACCATCCGGGTTTTAGATTTGATTCCAGATGCAACTGCAAAACTTTTTCTAGAATTTTCGGCATATCAACTTCTTTGACACTATAAACTCACACATTTCGTCTTTTTAGGTATGATTGATAACGAAAAACGTTTTTGTAAGGCAATATTCTTGAATATTCGGTAATCTTTTGTCTAGACATTATAAAATCTCTGGTATTATAAATGTATAGTGTAATACTTATAAAGAATAAATATAAACATTTTGTTATGAAAGGATATGACATGACGTCTGACATGTAAGTGCTTACAATATTACAGGATTATAAAAACGGTGATAACTAAGTATTTATCCATTATTGTAAAGTTAGGTTTAGTTGTTGCAACTCACGAAGGCGAGTGCGAATAATGTAACTAAAGTTATGGTCTTTGTTCTACAAAGACTTATGAGATTATTTATGACATTAGACCCTTGGAAAAGCTAACAACGTTATAATTTCAAACTACCCACTTTAAAATTTTAGAATTCAGTACAAGTCGTATCATCTCTAGCAACGGAAACAAACCCCGTCTCAAGTATCAAGAACAACGCATCCACTCTTCCTAACAGTGCATTATTCTCTCCTGATTCCACAAACTAAAATGCACTTTAAACCTTTAACTTTAGGTTCATATTAGGTTACAATGATTTAGGAGTTTGGAAATCAAATTGATCCTTGAGTCCAGGTAATAAGGGCGAGGAATTCCTTTGAAAAGTACTTGAATATTGAAGTAATAGATATAAAGTCGTATTTAGGGAGCGCTGCGCCGGCGCCGCGTTTTGGGCACTTGAGAGATCAATGTGCATTGTTTCACGTAATTTATGGTTTAATGCTCGTTATTTTAGGATCAAAGTGATTTATTGAGAAGGTTTAGGTGTCTGCTTATGGGATTATATTGCGTCAGAACAAAAGATATTAATAAATGCTGAGTCTTTATTATTTAAAGAAATCCGTCTGGCCAACGTGGGGAGTGTAGGCCAAATTCTCCATTTGCCTCTCTCTTATAATTTAACTATGTAGATCCCGTTTTACCCCCTTAGGGGTGGAGTTTCGTAAAATCCTTTCTTAGCAGATGCTTACGTCATAACATCTACCTG
>NW_021134403.1:0-606 GCF_004193835.3 Ostrinia furnacalis | reverse complement strand
ATCTCTTCCAATCCACGAGTAGAAAACGCCTTTGTAGTAATAAAAAGAGAAATGTGGCGACAACAGTCAAAATTAGAAGAAGATGTCGTGAGTGTATACCTACGTTGCCGAGACGGTCATTTTGAACAAAATTTGCAATAATTAATAAACGATCAAAATAATTATTTTCGTCTTTAATTTCAAGAAATCTACATTGAAAAACGAAAGGGAAAAAGTTTTTACATTGCATAAGATAAATATTTTTTACCTGTTAGGTGTTTAACGTGCTAGTCACACAAAAAGGGGCTATAAACACAAATTTCGCAAATCAGTCCGAGTAGAGTCAATGCACTAATTTAAGGAATTATCCTGCTTTCGCCTCCGAGATTTATTTTACCGTGTAGTACCCCTGTACGACAAGCCAATCCGCACACAATATTCAGCGTAGTAGTAGTAAAAAACAAAAGAGCGGGCAACCCCACCCCTACCACGCTGTGGGCTCGTTGTCCGAGCGGTCTCATTCCTTTGTGCGCACGCGCAACGACCGCACGCAGTATAAGAAAAATGCTTAAGTGACGTCACCAGGACGTTTTTACCGACAAAAAACGTAATTATTTTAAGTTGTGC